>NC_056747.1:935263750-935413750 GCF_019279795.1 Protopterus annectens | reverse complement strand
AACAGTACCCGTTTTAATTAGTGTATAATCAAGGTGTGCACACTAATGTAAATGAAGTTAAGACGTGTACTATTATTTTTAATATGAATAGTGATTTTAGATTATATTATCATAGTGATGAGGTTATTACTGATGCTTGTGCTGATATTTTTTAAAAGGTTTTACTTTTGTCCCTGGATGGAGAGCCAGAGATGATGAAGTTCTTCTTAATTTAAAGTTATTTTCTAGAAAGTTAAATTTGCTGTTTTATTTTAAAGAACAGAGCAACAGTACCAAGATTGTACCTATGGGGTGCAAAAGAATAAGTACATTTAACCCTCCATTATTTCCACTGGTCTCTGTTTTTGAAAAAATCGGTGAAACGGAAATCTAGAAGTTATTTACTTGCAACAGGGGTCGGGTTACAGCAATCTGTCTAAGGAGGAAATATTATTGTTGAACAAATTGTGTAGGAATTGTGTAAGATCAGGGTCATGAAACCTGACAAGGAAGGGGGGATAGTGGTTATGAATAGACATGACTATACCAATAAGATGTTTAGAGTATTATTTATGGACACCTATGAGGAATCTAGCATTAATGAAATGAATATAGCCTATCATAAGATTGATCTTGTGCAAAAAGACTTGTTATTTAATAATCAAATTTCCCCCTCAGAATACAGTTACTTGCAGGTGAAGGATCCCAGAATACCAGTTATATTCGGTAAACCAAAGTTACATAAGGATTTATTTGATCCTCCTTTTAGACAGATTGTGAATGCTAGGGCCTCCAAAACTTACTTTATGGCACAATGTATATATTTTTACACCAAGAAAGTTTTATTACAGCACCCCCCCCCCCCAGTTTTGAAGGATTCCTAGGATTTTTTATCAAGAGTTTCCCAGGACCTTTATAATGAGGATCTGATTTTTGTAACCATTGACAATGTGTTCACTCTTTATTCTGTTATGCCCCATGAATTAGGAGTTTAATGGTTCTATTTATATTTATGCCAACACTCTGGACTGGACTACGATACAAGAGTTTTTACTTTGAGAACATTAATAGAGGTGGTACTAGACAACAATTTTATAGTGTTTGAACACCAGTTGTTTAGGCAAAAGATGGGGGCAGCTATGGAGCAGCATGTACCCCCATTTTTGCCAACACTGAATTAGCTTTCTGGGAGTGGAAGTATGCCTTTAATTCAGAATATAAGTCCTGGTCATGTTATGGGAGATTTTTGGATGACATAGTCATCTTTTGGACAGATACTAGAATGAAATTGAAAGAATTTTTTAATTATCTCCATGGTACTACTGTTTTTTTTTTTAAGTCTATCATGGTTATGTTAGATGACTATGTTAACTATTTGGACATAACTATCTCAAAAAATAGGTTAAAGGCCATGTACCAGAACTCCCTTTTGCATTTTACGAGTTGTCGTCCCAATCATCAAAATAAATCTTTGGTATAAGGACTGGTTGTAAGGTTGCTAAGGATGGTTTCTGATGACATGGAGTTTAGACAACAAAGTAGGATTCTGAAAGGTAAGTTCTAAAAAAGGGGATATCCTGATTTTTTCTGGATGATATCTTTCAGGAAATAGAGATGAAAAGATTGAGTGGGCATTTTGTTCCCCTACTGGGTACAGGGGTGAGAGTTGGGCCGCCAGACTTGAATTCTATGGAGAAAGTGGACATGGAAGACTTTAATAGAGCATTAATTTTGACATATAACATGGACCTTTATAATATTAGGTCTATAACTGAGAAAAACTGGTGAGTCTTTCAGGCGAATTCTGAATGGGTAAAAACTGTAGGATGTGCCCCACAAATTGTGTATAAAAGGGATATATGTGTAAAAAATATGGTGGAAAGATTAAAAGTATGCAATATGAGTGGGAAAATGTCCAAATGGGGTCAATGCACCCAATGTAAATACATTTTGGAGGCTGAATATGTGGAGTTGGAAAACTATGGGTGTATTTATTTAAAAAGAAAGTATAATTGTAATTCAAAGGGAGTTGTGTATTTGGCCCTGTGTCAGAATTGCCTAGCATTCTATGTGGGGAAGACAAAATGTTGTTTTAGGATAAAATATACCAACATATATATATAGTATAAGGAAAAGGGATAGGAACAACTCTTTGTTTAAACACCTTGAAGTTTATTATCGACAATCTCCAGCAACACCAGAGGGGTGGGCCAATTAATGAGTTATTGGAGTTTAAAGAGTTACAGTGGCAATTAATTGTTAATGCCACAGTGTGTCTGGGGTTAAATGACCAATGTTCCATTGACAGTGTGCTAAAATGAAAAGTTGCAGCTGAATTATAGGCAGGGTACTTCGGAGAAAGTACTATGGTTAGAATTTTAAATTTTTTTTTAAATTATTTCTTATACTTGTTTTGTTGTGTATAAAGTTGTCCTATTTAATATAAATATGTATTTATGGTTAGGTTTAATAATTTAGAAGTTATGTACTTACCATAACGTTCCATCTGAGTAGGTAAACTTCATTTGTCAGCAACCTATGGGTTATCGGATCCGAGCCGGCAGCTTCCAACAGCTAAGATCCGAGCTCCAAGCTCCTCCCCCTTACCCATAACCCTCTGCTATCCCTTCCTGACCTCAGATCGAGTTTGCTTATCCATAAACCATACGATACCAAGAACCACCTCCCTACTCTAACCTGGAAACAGTCCGCCATGACAGCAGGAGACCTTTGAACATCCATATAGGTTAGGGGGACGGAGGGAGGGACGGTTGCTGACAAATGAAGTTTACCTACTCAGATGGAACGTTATGGTAAGTACATAACTTCTAAATCTGAAGTAGTTAACTTCATTTGTCCATCAACCTATGGGACAGAATCCCCAACTACCTGATTCTTGGGAGGTCCTCATGGAAGGATGTTCCGGAGCACTGCAGAGCCAAAGGATGCTCTCCCTCTGGAAACAATATCCAACTTGTAATGATTAAGAAATGTATGAGGTGAAGCCCAAGTGGCTGCTGAACAAATGTCATCTGACACCCTAGATCAAAAAGCTGCAGAGGTAGAAATCGATCGGGTAGAATGGGCATGGACTCCTTGAGGTGTAGGCCGGCCCGAACTCTCATATGCCAAAATACATTGGGAAATCCATCTGGACAATGTGACTTTTGATACAGGTTTTCCCAAAGAGGACTTAGCAAAGGATACAAAAATTTGGTCTGATTTCCTGTGATCAGATGTCCTGTGCAAATAGAATCTAGTCGCCTATGTACGTCCAGAGAGTGCAACTTGTATTCACCTTTGTTCTGATAATTTGGGAAGAAGACTAGTAAATTAATAGATTGGTTGATATTAGACTCTGATGCAATTTTGGGCAGAAAGGAGGGGTTGGTCCTGAGAGCGACTCTATCTTTGTGGAAGACCAAATACGGTGGCTTGGCGCAAAGGGCTTGAAGCTCCGAGACCCTTCTGGCCGAAGTTATGGCAACAAGAAAAGCCGTCTTCCAAGATAAGTATTTCAGATCCACCGAAGTTGCAGGCACAAAGGAGGAGCTGTTAGAGACTGAAGTACAAGAGTTAAATCCCAAGGAGGGACTGCATTTTTTACCGGAGGTCTTAGTAGGAAAGTGCCTTTTAGGAAGGTCTTACATAATTTGGACGAAGTCAAAGGGCCGAGATCACTGCCAACATGATAATGAGAGATTGCGGCTAACTGAACTTTGACCGTAGAAGAGCTAGCACCTTGGTCAAATAACCCTGACAGAAAATCTAGAACTGCTGGCAATGGAGCTGTAAAGGGATCCAGGTTCCGATGCTCCGCCCAAATAGAAAAACGCTTCCATTTACTATTATAGATTCTTCTAGTAGATGGCTTGTGAGCGGCTACTAGAATAGCCTTGACAGGGGACGAGATACCGGGAGTCCTAGCTATCACTGGAACTGGATCAACCAAGCTGTGAGCTTGAGGTTGTCCAGATTCGGGGTTGACAGGCCTGATGGGTGAGAGATCAGATCCGGGATGGGATCTAGAATCCATGGGGGATTCACTAGATGAGACCATAGATAGGGGAACCAAGCTTGACGAAGCCAGAATGGGGCAATGAGGATTATTCTGCTCCCCAACCGTCTGGCTTTCTGTAAAAACTTCAGCATCAGGGGCAGAGGAGGGTAAGCATAAAGTAGACCGGGTGGCCAAACATGCACCAGAGTGTCCCTGGGGGATTCCCTGGGTAGGGGAATTAGAGCGAAGTAGTCGCTGCACTTTGTGTTCGAAGGAGAGGTGAAAAGATCGCAACAAGGTTGACCCCATTTGGAGAAGGTTTGCTTCGCTACTTTCGGATTCAGAGACCACTCGTACGGTGACAGGATGGATCGACTCAGTCTGTCTGCTAAAATGTTGGACTGTCCTGGAATGTGCATCGCTATAAGAAAGCGGTTGGTGGACGTAGCCCAATCCCACACTCTCATGGCCTCCCGACAAAGTGGATAGGACCTGGTTCCCCCTTGTTTGTTGATATACCAGACGACCGGCATGTTGTCTGTCTGGATCGCAATTGTCCTCAAGGGAAGAAGGCTTTAAAGTGCTTGCAACACCAAAAGCACCGCTCTCATCTCTAGGACACTGATATGCAATGAGGTCTCCGAATGGTTCCACATGCCTTGGGTGGTCCTGCCCAAGCAGTGCCCCCCCACCCGAGGCGAGAGGCGTCCGTGGTCACCGTGGCTAGAGGAGGGGACACAGAGAAGGGGCGCCCCTTCTGGAGGTCCGGGGACTGGATCCACCATAAGAGGGCTTTCCTGCACACCTTGCTGAGAGGAACAGGGAAGTTCAGGGGATGTAGCAGCAAGGACCACTGAACTTGTAAGGTCCATTGAAGAACTCTCATGTTTAAGCGCGCCATGGGTAGTAGGTTGATGGTTGCCGCCATTGAGCCTAGCGCCCTCAGGACCAATTCCGCAGGGGGAGCTGGGGATTGTAGAAGGGCCAGTACATGGAGTTTCAGAGTTTGTAGCCGGTCCAGAGTCAAGAAGGCTAGAAGCTGGTTGGTGTTCAATCTGGCTCCGATGAAATCTAGGATTTGAGTTGGAAGAAGGGAAGATTTTCCGATGTTGATCGTGATGCCCAGCCGGGGAGCTAGATGGAGAAAGTAATCCCTGGCAGTGCAAAGTAGATGCCTGGTGGGGGCGGTTAGGAGCCAGCCGTCCAGGTTCAGAAAGACCTGAATTCTCTGGAGTCTCAGGTGGGCCGCTACAACAGTTAACACTTTGGTGAACACCCTGGGGACTGTGGTGAGAACAAAGGGAAGGACCCTGAATTGGTAATGGCTGGCTCCCAGCCGGAAGCGGAGAAACCACCTGGATTGTCTGTCCATCAAAATGTGGTAGTACGCATCCTTGAGGTCTATGGAGCACATCCAGTCGTTCTCCTGCAAAAGGGGGAGAATGGATTGAAGAGTGACCATCCGGAACTTTTCATTGGCTACTGACAGGTTCAGAAAGGACAGGTTGAGGATTGGTCTGAGGTCCCCCATCTTTTTTGGCACCAAGAAGAACCTGGAGTAAAAGCCTAACCCGGACTGGTCTGGGGGGACGTGCTGGATTGCTCTTTTTCCTAGCAGCCAGAGTATCTCCTAGGCTGCCGCCTCCCTTTGATTGGGTGGGACATCAGGGAGGCTGCGGGGACTGTGAGGGGGATTGAGAAAAGGGATCTTGTAGCCTCTGGATATGATCTGAAGCACCCATCGATCTGTTGTAATGGACTCCCAAGCTGCCAGGTGCCTCAAGAAACGCCCCCCGACTGCCGCCAGAGTGGAGCAGTCGGGCAACCCCTCAGGGTTGCTGCGTGGGCCTATCAGAGAAAGGTTCCCTGGACCCAAAGTTCTTCGGGCCCCCTCTGCCTCTAGGGCGGCGTCCACCCTGTCCTCCTCTGCCTCTGAAGGACGAGGGGTTCGGAGCGAAATGGGACTTTTGAGACTTCCAGAACCACATCTTCTTCTGTCCCTTTTGGTTCCTGGAGAAGGACCTCTGGGGAGCAGAGAAGCTGACTCCGATGGCAGACAACGTCTTCCCGTCTTTTTCGCTCTGGACCAGTGTGTCGCGTACGGTCTTGCCAAAAAGGGCAGACCCATCAAATGGGGCATTTGCGAACGACGCCTTAAAGGGTTCCGCGAAATCACAATGACGGAGCCACGCCTGTCGCCAGACGACGCCCGCTCCGCTAGCTCTAGCGGCTCCTTCCATGGTATGGGATAGGAACTGCATAGAGGTATTGGAGATAGATTTGAGAGTGGCCATTCGGGTAGAGGACACTTTCTTGTCCTCCGCCGACATGGACTCTGGGGGCGACCCAACATATTCTTTGATAAGATCCCGCTGGAGCCGTATGACGTGTGCCATATAATTCAGCGACCTCACAGTAAAGGTGGCTGAAGTGAACACCCGCGTCCCCAGACGGTCCATCGTCCGAGACTCCTTGTCTGGAGGATGGACCGAGGAACTCTCCTGGGCCAGTTCCCTTTTGGTGGCAGCCGCCACCAACATGGCATCTACCGGGGCTCCCTTGCTCCAACATGACCTGTCCGAAGGGAGGCTGAGAATTTTGTCCAGCCTCTTTGGGATGGGCTCCACAGTGTCCGGTTCCTTCCATGCCCTGGTAGTAATCAGGTCTACCAGGGGATCAGTGGGAGGGGACACCCAAGAGGTAGACGGGCCTGCTTCAAATGCCTCCAGAAACACAGACTCGTCAGAGGAAGGTTTTGGGGCAGACCACCCCTCTCTGATCCGAAGCATCTCCATGATGTCTTTGAAGGAGACGTCTTCGGGGGGTGACCTTGGGGAACCTTCCCCTTCCTCCAAATCTGTGTCCTCTGTCAAGGACTCAGGGGAGTTCAAGTGCCTACTCTTGCACTTGCGTTTGTGAGGGACCTCCTCGGGGGGCTGTCCGAAGAGGCCTCACCAACCACATCCTGTTCCAGCAAGGGAACTATCTGGGACGTCTGAGCAGGCTGTCCCTGGGGCCGGGAGATGGAAGGCGGACCCGTCTGAGAGGGAGTGCAGGGTGGAACCATAGCTGAAGCCGAGGGCCTGGAATCCCTCGAAAAAACCCTTTCCACAACATTGAACGCCGAAGGAGAGCTGATCTCCCTAAGATCCGAGAGCAGACCCTCCCTCAGATCCGACGTGCGGATTGGAGCCGGCGCCGACACGGTCAGATCCAAAGGGCTAGTATGCTCCGACCGAGATGGAGCCGAAGCCATACTGACACCTCCGGATCCGAAGCTCAGCTCTCGGCTCCGAGATCTCGGATCCGAAGAAAATGGACCCGACAGGCTTGAAGGTGCCATCGGTGCCGAAGTACCAGATACTATCGGCGCTGACAGTCCCCCAGCTCCGACGCTACCCGGCTCTGAAGGCTTTGAACCCCGGTAGTGGGTTGGAGAAGGAGCAATCGGGGTGAAAAAGGGGGTCGAGCTCCCCCCGGAGGGGGGGAGGCAGGAGCACTCCCATCTGCAGCTGGGCCTGGAGAAACCTACGCATCATCCGGTCCAAGTCTGCATCTGACATACTCCGGATAGACCTTGATGAGGCCACCGAGGCAGGCCGGGAGTGCTGCCTCGATGACCTCGAAGGCGACCGGGTCTCCTCCTCCTCCTCCGGCCCCGGCGAAAAGTGTGGAGATCGGAGCTGGGAAGGAGAAGACTCGGAGGCCTTAGGAGGAGAAACCCGTTTGGCTGGCGGGGCCGATGCAGAAGCTTCGGCCCACCGCTTGTGGTGCTTTTCCCGGCGTTTCTCCTTTTTGGTTTCCCTCTCCTCCTGGCCCAAGGTGGGAGGTTGAGTCCCGGCCAGGGGAAGGGGAATAGCAGGTGGCACTGCCGCAGCCATGGCAGGTGCCACGGAGGGGCCGGAGGACGAAGCCGGGTCTGGGGGCAGAAGTCCCGCCAGAATCAGCTTCGACCTCCAGTCCTTGAGGGCCCTGGGGTTCAACACTGCGCAAATAGTGCAGCCGGTGGAAAGATGTTCAACCCCAAGGCATAAAATGCACCGAGTGTGGCCATCCGCTGGGGACAGCTTATGGCCACACTCGGTACACTTTGAAAAGAATGTTTTGGGTGCCTCCGCCATACCTACAAAAGAAAAACACACTCGCAAGGCCCCAAAACACACACACACACCCTAACGCATACACGAAGGGGAGGAAATAACACTAAAAGGGGTAACTAAACACTAGATAAAGACACGTTAATGCTAGTGGGGAACTAAGCTAATTCACACACACACTAATTATTTGTTAAAAAAAAAAAGAGAGATTTTTCTCACAAATTCGACTACCACTACGCCTGGAAGCTCGATCAAGCTGCTGAGAGAACCGCGGCAAACTAGATCTGAGGTCAGGAAGGGATATCAGGGGATTATGGGTAAGGGGAGGAGCTTGGATCTCAGATCTTAGCTGTTGGAAGCTGCCAGCTCGGATCCGATATGGATCCGATAACCCATAGGTTGATGGACAAATGAAGTTAACTACTTCAGATTGTTTATTTAATTGTGACTATGACTCTTCCGACTTTTTTAGGATGGTTAAATGTTATATTGTGACAGGAAATAGTAGGGTGATTGTGAAAAAATTTACTGTGGCTGTCTTTTTCTTTCTTCTGTATTCTGGTGAAGTCCTGTTTACTATTGGACGAAAGTACTTAATAAAATATCAGTGGTATGGTCCTTGGCCTCATTCTTTTGTGGAAACAACACAAGCATTGTTACAAGTATAAACCTCTGTCTGATGTTTTAGAATTTCATCTTAAACATCTGTTGACCCATGTCACCTCATGTATCCAGGACTTTACTGAATGTTTATCATGAATGGATAATTCCATAAGAAGGGAGATCTAATGTTGCCTGGGCCAGATGGGAGTCACTGCAATAATTTTTGCAGAGTCCTTCTGAATCTTCAAAATGACTTTAGATAACAGTGGAAAGAGTGGAAATACAGACAGGAATATTCTTGACCACAAGAATGAAAATGCATCCATTTTCCAAGCCCGCCTGCAAGGGGTCCTGGAGCAGTATTTACTTAATTGTGTGGTTGTAGTAAATAATAAGAAATATATGTAGAAATAGACCTGAAAATAGCTACTAATACTCTAAAATTAGGAATTAAAAAGTATCTGGCACTTAATCAGGAAAAAGACCAAGAGGGCATACCCCCAGATCATACTAGGAAGCCATACATGTATCTTCCACATATGAAAGTGGGAACAGAGGTAGGGAGATTGAGGAAGGATGAAAACAGACAGCACATATCCTTTGTTATGGTGAGTACATAACCTTTGTATCTGATGCCTTTTTTGTCTGTTACTCAACCATTGGGACAGAGTTCACAGCTAGTAAAAAACAAAGGTGGTCTTCACGGAAGGATATTCTGGAGTATGGCAGAACCAAACACTATCCTGCCCCTAGAAAAATATCCAACTTGTAATGAGCAATGTCAGTATGGACATAGGACCAAGTGGCAGCCACACAAATGTCACCTACAGATGTTCCTAATAAGAAGGTGGAGGAAGTGGAAATGGATCTTGTAGAATGAGCTTATGGTGTTCTTGGTAAAGTCAACCCTTTCTCCTTATAAACATGATAAAAAGCATCAGTGAGCCACCTAGCTATAGTGACATTAGACAGAGAGTTCCTGATTTAGCCTTTGAAAGGGAAATAAACAACTAATCATATTTCTTGAATTTTGTTATTCTATGGAAAGAGAATCAACAAATGAAGCATATATACCCATTTATTACAGAATTTTAAAAAGAAAAATGTCAGATTAATGGAATGGTTAAGAGTATATTCTGATGCTATGTTTGGAAGAAAGAAAGGATTAGTGCAAAGAGAAACTTTGTCTTTATGAAGGATAAGGTAAGGTGGCTGGCAAAAGAATACCTGGAGTCATAGCCGGCCTTAGGCATAGGCCAACTAAGCGGCCGCCTACGGCGCCGCTTTAGTAGGGACACTTTTCCAGTATTTATTTGGTGTAGGTAGACCAGGATGGGGGCACTGGGTGGTGTGGTGGGGGGTGCTGTGGTGCCCTTTTGCCTAGGGCACCAGTTGACCTAAGGCCGCTCCTCCCTGGAGTTCAGATACTCACCTGACTGATGTAATAGCGACTAGAAAACTGGTCTTCCAAGACAAGAATTTCAAATCCACTTTAGGTATGGGTTCAAAGGAGAGTCAAGGCCTGAAGTACTGCCAGATCCCAAGAAGTTGGATCCTTGATGGGTGGTCTGAGTAGAAATGTACCTTTGAGAAACGCTTTGCATAGCCTGAGATAAGCCAAGGAGGAATGGTCTTTGGCAACATGAAAACTGGAAATCACAGCCCACTGTACCTTGATTGTAGTGTAAGTCACCCCACTATGGAAAATGAAAGCCAGGAAATTTACAATAGCTGGAATGGATGCTGAAAAAGGATCCAGGTGTCTATGACTGGCCCAAATATAGAATCTCTTCCATTTGCTCTTATATATACCTTTTTAGTAGAATACTTTTGGAAAGACGTAAGGATGTACAAAACCTGAGAAGAAAGCCTGGACTGTCTAGCTATCATTGGAAGTGGATAAATCATGTTGTTAGCTTGAGGGCTTGTATGTCTAGGTGACGTATTCCAGATGGGTGAAGCAGAAGATTTGGAGAGGGATCCAGAACCCAAGAAGGGCATATTAGGTGAGGCCAAAGGAAGGGAACCACACTTGTTGAAGTCAAAATGGGTCAATGAGGATCACCTTCCTCTTCAATTGACATGCATTCTGCAGGAACTGTGATAAGAGAGGAATAGGAGGGTAAGCATAAAGGAAACTGGAGGGCCAACTGTAAATCAGAACATCTTTTGTGATTCCCTCAGGGGGGATTAGGGCAAGATACCTGCTGCATTTGAAGTTGTGGGCAGAAGCAAAGAGATTGTAGCATGGTTGGTCCCACTGATGAAAAAATCTATTCTGCCACTGAAGGATTGAGAGACCACTCACAAGGCAGTAGAACAGATCTGCTCAGTCTGTCTGCTAGAACCTTGGACTTCCCCAGAATGTGCATTGTTAATAGACAGAGGCCAGAAGACTTCCCCCTGTTACACCATCATTGCCTGTTGACATAGGTGGTAAAAGCAACCCCCCCACGTTGTTGATTTTCCAGTCCACTGAAATTATATTATCTGTCTGTATGGTAATCATCACTAGAGGAAAAATGTCCTAAAAGGCTTGCAATGCTAAGAGGACTGCTCTCATCCTAGATGTGAAGATTGGCCTCTAAAGAAGACCAGGTGCCTTGAATGGTCTGTTCCAAATAGTGCTCCTCCATCCCCAACTGGGAAGCATCAGTGGTCACCGTGGCCTTGGATAAGGGTAGGATGAAGGGACAATGTTGAGACACATATGGAGCATAAATCCACCAGGTTACATCCTCCTTGCAAATCTTGACTTGAATGGTAAAATACATTGGGAGCTAATTCATAGACCACTGGACTGTCAGTGTCCACTGCAGTTCCCTCATATAAAATATTGCTAGCGGTGCAAGGGTTATGGAAGCTGACACTGAACTGAGAAGCTGCAGAAGCAACCTAGCTGGTGGTGAATGAAGAGACAACAGATGTACCTCCTGATGCTGTAACATGGATAGTATGGATTGAGGTAGTCTTGCAATTTGGGAAACCATATGCAGGTGAGCAACTATGAACTCCAGGACATGCATGGGGGAGAGATGAGATTTTCTGTAGTTGACTGTGATGCCCTAATGAAGACATAAGTGGGGCAGGTAGTCCTTGGCACATGTCAGAAAATGCCTGGTGGGAACAGTGAGGAACCAGTCATTGAGGTAAGAAAACAATCAGAATCCCTGCAATCTCAGGTGAGCTGCAACCACTGCCATACACCTGGTGAACACCTGAAGGGCTGTGTTGAGACCAAAGGGCAAGGCTATGAACTGAAAGTGACTGGCCTCCAGTCAGAAGTGAAGGTGTCTCTTAGACTGTTTATTTTGATGTGATAGCACATGCCCTGGCTGTCTGTCGAGCACATCCAATTGTCTTTCCACAATAGAGGGATAATAGACTGAACCATGACCATTCGGAACTTCGAGTGTTTGACAAATTGGTTCAAGTGAGTTGGGTCCAATATTAACCAGTTTTATTTGGCACCACAAAGAGTATTGAATAGGTTCCCAAAGCTTGCTGGTCGGATGGGATCTCTTGGATGACTCTATTTGTTAGCATCCTTTTTAGGGTTGCCCTTTTTCTCTGAAGGGGTAGCACATTGGATATTCTCTTTGATATTTTGGATGGATAATGGGAGAATGGAATATAGTAGCCTCTGGTGATGACTGCCTGCAACCAGATGTCTGATTATGGATATCCATGCTTTTGGGTGCACAAACAAGTACCTCCTGACTGCCTCCAGAGTGCAGCAGTTGGGCAACCTTTCATGAGTGCTGATAAGCCTTTTTTGTGAAAGGACCTCTGAAGTCTTGTGTGTTTGGGCCTCCTCTGCCACACGGGTGACATCTGCCATTGGAGCACCCCCCCCCCCGCTGCAGGGAGATTTATCTCTATAACTGTTTTGGGAAAAATGTGATTTTTGGAACTACATATTTCTACCACTTTTTTGGTTACTCAAGAAGGTCCTCTGAGGGGTAGAAAATTGTATTTCTATGGCAGATAGGGTTTTCCCATCTTCTTGACTCCTTGATAGAGTGTGTTTAACCTTGGGGCCAAATAAAGTTGATTCATGAAAGGGTACATTAATAAAGGATGTCTTGAATGGCTCTGAAAAATCACAAAGGTGCATCCAGGGATGTCTTTTTAGGGTTATACCTGAACGAGCTGCTCTGTAAACACCCTCTCCAATGGTGTGGAAGATCAGTCACATGAAGGCATTTGACAGGGATTGAAGGAAGGCCAACTGCAAAAAAAAAAGTATTTTTATCCTCCACAGATATGGACCTATTGAACGACTTGGAAAGGTCCTTAATCAAATCCCTCTGAAACCTCATAATATGTGGCAAATAATTCAACGACTGGAGGGGGAAAGGACACTGAAGCACAAATTCACTTTCCAAATATATTCAAAGCTCTAGACTGCCTGTTAGGTGGATGGGCAGAAGAACTTTCCTTGGCATATTCCTTTTTAGTGGCTGCTGCAACTACCACAGCACCTACTGGGAACCTCTGCTCCAGATGGAATGGTCCTTGAGTGCAATAAGGTACTTGCTGGCTTCCTAACAAAGGGTTCTGTCATAACTGGATCCTTTCAAGACAGATGAGAAATGAGGTCTAGCATTTATCTGCTGGAAGGACCAACCAAGACATAGCTGAGCCACTTCTGAAAGAATCAAGAAACACTGACTCCTCCTGAGAAGGGACTTCCGAAGACCAAACACCTTTCTGTCTCAAAAGTTCTAGAATATCTCTGAATGAGAAATCCCCAAGGAGAGGTCTGGAGGACCCCTCTCCTTCATCGAAGTCTGTGTCTTTTGTTAAGGATTCCTGTGGGAAATCAATGTGCTCCCTCTTGCACGTAAGCTTCTGCAACTTCCACAGGGGATGAGTATGTGAGAAGTCCTGAATAAAGACTGTCTCAAGGCTTTAATGGATTGGTTGTTCCAATGGGGAAGAATAAGCAGAATCAACACCTAAGGCAGACAGTTGTGGAGGGTGAGAACCTGAGGGTGGCAAGGAAGACCTATCTCCTGAAGCAAATAAACTTCTCTTTACTGCATGAAAGGCAGAAGCTAAGGGAAAGCCCAAAACCCTAGTAGGAGCTGAAACCACTTGACCATGGCAACTCAAGGAATGCCAGTAACATTGCCTTGAAGCAGACACCAGGGCCAAGCTAGCTAATGCTAAACCTCCATGGGGAAGGGAGAGCTCTGACAACCTTGGAGTTGAAACCCTAGCCCTGGATCTGGAGCCGAAGCTACAAATTTGAGATCTCTTTGGCTTCATCATTGATGCTGGTTGAATCAGAGAAGGTGCCAGGGTTGATGAAGGCCAAGCCTTTGGATACGACACAAACAAACTCAGAAATCTCTAATCTGACACCTCTGAAGCCGAGGAGGTGGGATCAGAGTAGGAGTAACTAAAGACATGAAGGATGGTGCAAAGCATACGGGTCCAATGGGAGATGGAGCCAAGATAATTCCCAACTGAATTTTGGTCCTGAGAAATTTTCTCATCATTCCATCCACATCAGCTTTAAACAGGCTACTGGTAAACCTGAAGGATGAAGAGGTAGATGGAGGTTTAGAATCTTTTTGCGGTTTGTCCTCTAAAAAGGGAGAATGCAATCTCAATGCTATTGGATCCAGGGAAAATCTTGATTCTCTACAGGCAAGAGACTTTGACAAAGTAGTTGATGGATCCAAAGATTTAGAAATTTTGCAGTTGCAGCTAACTCTAGAGCTGAATGAGGAGAGTGGTCAAGGGAGCACTTCCTCAGCTCCTTATATTTTTCTCTGACTTCTCCTCCCTTACATTTTTACACTGGCTTCTTAGCATGGTGGAAAGCTCCAGACACTGAAGAGGAAGGTGAAGGCAGTAACTCTTTCTACGTCAACATGTTCCTCCATTTGACTAATGCTCTATGGTTGAATCCTGTACAAGTCTCATACTCAACAACAAGATACCCAGCCAAAAGACAATACACGCACTCAGAAATAGCACTGGAGTTGGGGATCTTATGCTCACAAGAAAAACAATTCCTAAAGCTGGTGGGTTTGTCTGACAAGATGACCCAGTACTAAAACAGCAACACAAAAGGGCAGAAGCAAAAGACAAGATACTAGCAATGGTACTGAGAAATGTCATAATTAGAGAACGAAAAAATACCAACAATAATAATAATAACACTCCTAATTGCTTAGTAGGAAAAATAGAGAGAAAAGGCTATGAAACAAGGGAGAAGCACAAGGCCTACAAAGTGCAACTCAGACAACAAATTAGGCATTGGGAATAAAGTACTATAAAAATATTTTTTTATTAGATAAGTAAAGTCAGTATAGAAGAAAAAAACAGCTAAGACCTAAAAGGAGATAGAACTACCAAATGACAAAAAAAATCACTTATTTGAACTGTAGCCTGAGCCAAGTCAACCACATCTGATCAATGAAAGCAGCAAACTAGCTATGAGGTAATATGGGGTTTGGAGGTGATTATGGGTAAGGGTAGGAGCTTCAGCTATGGATCCAAAGTCTGAAAAGTGGGCGAATGAGGTTGGATCCAAAAACACAATGGTAGAGGAATGGGACAAACAAATAACAGCAGATCCCATGTTAAGGACTTTGACATCTGGCAAAAGACTCTTCAAAGATCAATAAGTTATCTAAATAAGAAAAAATGTGAATGTTTTGCAGTTTGCAATATGCTATCCCTGGAGCCAGACTTTTTGTAAACACCCTAGGTGATGTAGCTAACTCAAAGGGTAATGCAGGGAAATGATAATGTGACCCAGACACAGAATCTGAGAACTTTTATAAAGCCTGTGGCTATGGGAATGAGATCAGCACCTTTTATGTTGCCATAAAACTCAGAAGAATGACTGGTAAATGACCCTGATGGGTCAATATTTTGAATTTGGGGACTTTCCCAAACCAGTTGGGAAAATAAAGACCTAGAATTGGTCTCCAAGAAAGCTCTTCTTTGAAACCAGAAACATTCTGGAGTAGAAGCCTTCCTCTCTGGTCTAAAAGCACTGACATGACTTGTAGAATAAGCATGTGTTGAAGAACCCGAGGGGAAAAAAAAAGTCTTATTTCATTCAAATTGCAGGCAGGAAATTCCCTGAAAGGAGGTATGTGTATTCAGTGCCAAATGTAACCATCCAGAAACAGTATTAGTACCCAAGAGTCCGAAACAATCTTTTGGCAAGGGGAAACACTAAGTCCATGGAACAGACTTAGAGGTGCAGGGTTATGAGGGGAGGGGAAGGAATGCTGCTATAGTCTTTTTTTTTAAGGAGGCCCATTTTTTATTATTATTCTATTTTTGCCATCTGTTTTGTTCACAGATTGCCAGGTATTTAGTATTTTGTCTTAACAACAAAAAAGGAGTTTTTTTTAAGATTTATAATGTGGGGCTGAAGAATATCTTTCTGTCATCAAACTGTTTGAGGGCCTGATTAGCACAAGGACCAAATAAAACCTCCTTGTTTGAAGTAGGGTACAAAATCTCAGACTTCACTTTATCAGAAAATTTCTAAGTATGTACCCAGGCATAACTTCTCAAACAATAGCAGCAGTAATGGCCACAGATACAGCTCCCGCACAATTATACACACTCTTTAAAGTAAGTTTAGATACTGGAGACAAGGTTATAAATTGTAGTCTCAGATATGATCTATCTTCTGTAGGAAATGTGGCAGAGCAATCTGACAAGTTGTCAACACCTGACAGAATAAACTGGAAGAAGAAAATTTTATGATGAAATCTAATACCCTACCTTCTTGTGTGCAAGGGATGGGCTGGTATTAATGTGTTCTGCCTTTTTTTGTGGGGAGGGGGCAGTAGGCAGAGAGACAGAGTTACTACAGACAGCATTTAACACATCCTCCGAGGTTGGCATAATAGGAAGAATAGGTGTAGCATAAAATAAATCTACTTGCAGCATTTCATATCTCCTCAGTTTATGCACTTGTTCCCACAAAATTAAAATAAGTAAATAAAAAACATTCATCCTGGAACTAGTCTTAGAAAATGAAAACTCATCTAATGGAGTTGGAAAGGACAAACCTTCCTCCAAAACAAAGTTTTGTGCTTGAGAATCAAAGAAAAAGCCCTGTCTCTGTCTATGGCCAAATCATCTGGCATATTTCCTATTTCCTCAGAAATTTATTGACCTAATTATTCATTTTATATGGATTTCTAATCTCCAGGGTAGAAAACCTTCAATAAACTCTTGGCTAAAGTAATAAAATCCTTATGAACAGACAAAATGTCATTGGATGAGCAATGTCTAACTTGTTTTTTCTTTTTTCTAGGGCCATGCATGGAAGAAGATGGACTGAGATTCCACTTTATCCTGAGCAAGTGATTTCTTTCCCCAGCCTTTTCAGAAAGACCTCCGGGAGAAAATCCTAGACCCAAAGAAGTTGGATCACCTATTTCTGTTTGAACACTGGAACAGCTGCAGAGGATGTGGCTAAACCCTGGTACATGGTGGTGGAAGGGACTACATCAGAGGAACCCAGAGAAATCAGTAAGTGTTCTGAGTAACAACAAATGTTCACTGTGCACCAGCATTTCTCGCTGAACAAGGTTATCACTTGTGCAAATATGCTAGGAGTAGTATCTACCTTAGCAACTCATGATGTGTTAGTAGCAGCTTTGGAAGCCAATATATGTGATGACTTATAGCGCCATCCTCCATGTCACAGCCAGCACCTGACATACCATCACCTCCATAACTGGGTCGTAGGTGACTGCTACTGTGTGGACAGAGATGTCACACAGGAGCTGGTTGACAAGTGCCATTTTCATAAGGAATCAAGGGGGATGCATGAAATGTGTATTCTAGTTGAAAGGAAGGTTTGAGTGGCATTATACATCCTTTCTACTAGACCTTTGAGTATCCAACTTGGGACAAAGAGTTTTGTAGACCTCAGCTTTGTGAACCCTGCACCAATTTTTAGACGTGATGCTATTGCATATGGAGGAGCAGATGTGGTTCCCACGGGCAGTAGTGGACAGAATCACCACTATACATGCATTTTTTGACATAGCTCATATTCCTAAGGTCCTGGGGGCATAAACTGCACCTAAATTGCCTTCAAGGTTTTATCTGGTCCACTTGGCATCCATTGTATTATCAGGAAGAGATTCCACACCATCAACTGCCGGGGGGGGGGTGCAATCAAAGGTTAATGTATATATCATCTTGGCATCCAGTATATCAACAGGAAGGGTTTCCACACCATCAGTTGCCAGGTAGTGTGCAATGCAAAGGTTATTATATAAATGTGTTTATGTACCATGCAGACAGGTACCGCAATTCCAACATCTGGCACACATACAAGCTATACCAGTGTTTTGTGTGTGGGGACTTTTAATATTATCTAGCAGAGCTCACAATGACATGAATACTGGCAGCATATTACTCATGATGGTGTTTGCTGTTGTATGTTCCAGGTGATACAGCTTATGCCTTGCAGCCATGGCTGATGACTCCCATTATCAGCTCCCAGACACAGGCACAGGAGGTATAAAAACACTCTACTGACGGAGGGATGGAACACCACTGAACCTGTTTTTGGAGTACTGAAGTCTTGCTTCTGTAGTATGGGTACATCTGGCAGTGTGCAACAGGTCATCTCCAAGATGTGCAGCAATCTGTTTGTGATGTGTGCCAAGCTGCACATGTTGCAAAGTAAACAGTGACAGCAAGAGCAGCCACAGAAGATGAATAAGGATGAAGCTGTGGGGCATCCCATTTGAGATAGTGGCAGTTGCAATATGTTGTATCACCGACAAAGAGAAGGTGTCTGGTTCACAGTTATGAGCCTTTACATGACAAACAATGAACAAAACTAATGTGTGCATTTACAAATCCAGGTTATGCAGTATAGTACAGTGTACAGGGGACTAGCCATGCTTTGCATCTGACATTACCTAAGCTACATGAGACAGGGAGGAGGCAGGCTAGAATCATCATTTGAATGGGGGGACAGAGTGGCATGGAATAGCACTAGCATAGGTGGGGAGGGTCATGTGTGGTGTCAGGAGTAAGCCTGTATGTGGCTAAGGTGCTGTGGAGTGTTAAGGGTTATGTCCTCAGGTGACTGCATGGAGCCTCTGGGGGTGAGTGCTGACCAGGCACAACAATTTTCTCTGCATAACCAGGTGTGCAGGAATGTGCTCCCGGTTAGGCCACAGCATATGAGCTACATATGTAGGATTGTGGCTATGTGGTTATGGAAGATATCTGAGTGTCAGCATGACATGTTTAGCCAGGGGTGTGTGTCATTCAGTGGCAGCTACTCGGGAGTATGGTTGTAGATCTATGGGACGCTGACTGTGATGTTTGAATTGAGACCATACTGCAATTAGACAAACATCTTTCACATCCACATGACCCTCTATGGTGATGGTAGAACCAGCACAGGTCAGTTCACATGAGCAGCTAAGGCCAGGATAGAGGGAAAAGTGGAGCCAGAAGTGTGTTGGCCATGTCCATATGAGCAGCCACAGCTATAGCAGGAAGCAATGGCAGAGCCAGGAGTATGTAATCCACATCCATGTGAGTGGCTATGGCCAGAGGTAGAGACAATTGTGGAGCTAGAAGAGTGTTGTCCCCATCTCGACTATACCTGCCATGTCCAAGCAGCCACAGGGACCCATTGTAGGATATCAAGTGGGCTGCCATTCCTTCCAATGGTTGGAGGTATTCCTGGAGTCCATGCATATTTTCATGCAGGATGTGCAGCACATTGGGCACCTCCAACATGGCCTGTGTATCATTCATGTGTGTTTGAATCACAACTATGCACATGTGCTGGCTGATGCTTAAAATAACACCAATATCATATACAGGTTATGAGCTAACCACTACATGTTTCTTCACTGCTATGTGTTTTTAATGCATCTGTAACTATGCCACTACCATTAGTTGTGTCACTGATCCCTAATATTATCTGCATGCCATGTGTACTGTAACTGGGTATACCACTGCAGTTTGGCTATTTTGCTCCTTTGTGGCAGTTCAGCATTACATTATTCATTGCCTCACAGGTCCTGGATTATTGCATAGCTGTTCACTGCCTATGTCAGACTGCCAATTTATAATGCATTTGTACCACTGTCCTTCACTGTGGCAGTGTTTCTAGAATACAATGGATACACAAGTGTCAAAAAGCTTTATACCACTGCAGTGAGTTCATTTTCTAAGTGGACTATTGCAGTAGTACTTAATTTCCCATTGCCTATTTATGTTGTGATTTTTAGGCATGTCCTATGCAGTACTATGCCAACCTGCACTGCACATCACTGCATTTGCCACCGTGTCACAGGCCTAAAGCAGATGCCATATACTGACCGTCTAAAAAAACTCCAGCTATACTCTGTGGCATATCGTCTACTCAAAGGCGATCTCTGCTTAACATACAAGACCATGTCAAACCCTGAGCTGTTGGACATGCTCCACTTAAAGAAATCCCAATTCCTCAGAGCCACACGCTCCAAGGATCTAAACCTTGTCATCACAATGAACAAAACATGCTGGAGGGATAGGTTCCTGACCTAGAGACTCCCCATACTCTGGAATAGACTGCCCATACATATCAAGCAGAGCACCTCTTTGGCCCTCTTCAAAAGGAACCTGGATGATTGGATGAGAGATAGGAAATTCACCCCGGGGATCATGTCAGCCGCCCTGCTAGACAGGGGCCTGGAGAAGTAAATATTGTGGGAAGAAATATCCAGGGAATTGTTATGGCTAGGCTTGCATAGGCCCTAGGGCCGATAGCCTAGTACCAACCTATGAACCTATGTATATGACAGCTCCCCACACTCTTGGTTTCTAACAGGCTATTCATTTCATCTGTACAGTTTATTTCTTCATTACTTTGCTGTCTGTTGCATCCATAACCTGAGCACATTTCCTATACAGTGGTGATAGGTGAACAGACAGTTATATCCTCCAATGTTATCCCCTATCTTACCATAGGGGTTCCTCCAGGCTTTTATATAAAAATGTTTTTCTGACCCCATTTTCTCCTTTTAAGAGCCGTCATAAGAAAGTGTATCATATCATACTGACCATTGCTGTTTTTATTCTTTTTTTCACTCTGTCATGGTTTTCCTTTTATCTCTAGTTTGTTCCTTTTCAATTTACACTAATTTTTTTTTTGCTGCCATATCAGCTGAAAAGCAAGATATGTGTCAGCAGCCACCAATTCTGTGGAGCATGACCTGGAGGGCTCACTGGAGGCCTATGGTGCTGCTTCATTAAGGAGTGGCACAGAGAGATCCTCCTGTGTCACCCAGCAAAAGGTGTGGTGGCTGGTCCAGACTGAGGTGGAATGGTGACCAGACTAGAACCTGGAGTATATCCTCATGCAACTGGCAGGTAGGGCCTCACAGTTACCCAGTCCTGACCATAGGGCCATCAGTGGTGCAGCTCACACATGATGCCAGGCACAGAGGTGACTGGCTTCTGGGTGCTTTCCTGTCTAGGTAGCTTGGCAGGAGATATTCATCTCACCCTATCTCCCCATCATTGTGTCCCCCCTCCATATGTGTCACTCACCCTTCCCTGATTGTTGTCCAGTTCTCCCCATCATCACTTGTCTACCTTCTGTCTGTCTGCATCTCTATAGTATAGCCTTTCCTACATTTGTAGTAGCACCACCCCTGTCAGTCTTTGTCTGTGTTATATGTTTGTGTGCCTATCCCTGCTGCCATCCCTATACTTTCTTTCCTACCAACACTGTCACCCTGCTTACCTCCCCTCCCTACCTTTCTTCTCTTCTAAAGAAAAAAGCACCTGTCCATAAAAAATTACCATGCCATTTAACATTCATACTGCTCTTCTGTGTATTCCTCTGCTTCCACTTTCCCTTTCAGATTGTCCTGTCACTCCCTTTCCTTCATATTTATAAATAAAGCTGACATTTTGATAAGTAGCCTTTATACAGACAGACAGCTGTTTCTAGTAGCACAGATGCAGTGCTTCAATGGAGTGTGAATGCACAGCATGGTGAGCATCCAATTTACATGATCAATGGCCCAGGGTCATGAGACCCATCACAACATGATCTACCTACAGTGGATATAAAAAGTGTACACACCCCTGTTAAAATGCCAGGTTTTTGTGATATAAAAAAACCCACAATAAATCATTTCAAAACTTTTCCCACCTTTAATGTGACCTATAACCTGTACAATTCAATTGAAAAACAAACAAATCTGTTAGGGGAAAAAATAAAAAGCATACAATAAGCTGGTTGCATAAGTGTGCACACCCTTAAACTAATACTTTACTGAAGCACCTTTTGATTTAATTACAACATTCAGTCTTCTTGGGTAGGAGTCTTTGAAGAAATGGAAAGGCTGTCAGCCTAGCCAGATAGAATTTTGTAGATAATTCTGTCATTTGTAAATATTAATGTAAGCCACAGAGTTGTTCTCTTAAATGTGAAAAGACTGCATTGGGTATTGAACTGCAAAAATGTAACAACAGTGCACTCTGCTGTAAGAAAGTTAAGTCAAACATTTTATGACGGTCTTTGATGTCAAAATTCAGAACCGATATGTCTAGAGGGAGGCATCCTGCCTATTGTTTTAAGACCAAAGTTAATGGCTAGAATTTGCATGTATAAATGCCCTTTATTGCTCTGGTGTCTGACCAGGTGTAAAGAATGTAAATGTAGTTTCTGTTAGCCTAGGAACACCAGAGAAGTGTGAAGAATGATGTCACGTGAAGCAGCTCTGCGTTATCAATTTAAAGAGAGAAAGAGAATCAGAGCGTCTGAGCATTTTGTCATGAGAAAATTCCAACATCACCAGCACTGCTTTGCTCTAGACGTAAGTTATTTAGAACTGTGTTTTCCCTTAGAAATAGCTAGGAATTAGGAAGACTAGACTACGTGTTTTTCTGTGATGTCAGAACTTTTCTATGGTATTATTTTAAGTATTTCTTTGTGATCTCTGAACTCTTGACTAGCACTGCGTAGTAAGAAGTATAGTCTTGTGGTTTTATTATTTATTATTAAATATTTTTAAACCTTTCAACTGTGGCTGTTTTGTGTAGAGATAATATAAGCTCTAAGAGTACATTGCATGCATAAAGTGATGCTGTACCAAGTCACTCCAAATAAGTCTTGACTGTTGGGTCACACTTACCATTTGGATAATAATATTGCACAGTAATAATTGGACATCATTTTAAGGGTCTTTGAGTAGCTGATATTAGTGGGTGGTGGCAACTGGTACTACCTTTTAGACTGGGCAGAAAAGGGGCACAGCTGCAGAACCTGTGCCAGATTAACCCAGGAGTGTCTGTGTGGTTGTACAAACTCTTATCTCAAAGCCTGTGTGTCAGCTACTTGGGCAGGGACACTGAACACTGGTTGGACAGAGAGGGAACTGGAGGTTTTAGCTTGCCCACTAGGCTGAGATCTGGACCCTATAGCTGTGCCAGTGGGGAGTCTTGTTAAGGACCTGGAGAGAAAGGGAGAAACCAGCCCCAGACTGACTGTGATCTCTGTGTGCTGTTAAGGGAAATTGCACTTTACTGTGTGTGTGTATTTATTATCCTTTCCCTATATGGATGCCCCTCACTGGTGTTAGTGGTGAGGATTGAGGCTCCTTGATTGCTGGGCCAGTACATGGGCGTCACAGAGTCTATTAGCATTGCACATCTTGACATGGCAATATCTGCCACTCTTCCTTGCAAAAGCACTCAAAATCTGTCATATTGCGAGGACATCCCTTGTGCACATCCCTCTTCAGGTCACCTTAAAGATTTTACATTGGATTTAGGTCTTTGCTCTGGCTGGGCCATACCAAAACTTTAATTTTCTTCTGGTGAAGGCATTCTTTTGTTGATTTGGATGTATGCTTGGGGTCATTGTCGTGCTAAAAGGTGAAATTCCTCTTCATCTTCAGCTTTCTAGCAGACGCCTGATGATTTTGGGCCAAATGTGACTGGTATTTGGAAATGTTCAAAATTCCCTCCATCTTGACTAAAGCCCCAGTTCCAGCTGAAGAAAAACAACCTCAAAGCATGATACTACCACCACCATGCTTCACCGTGGGGATGGTGTTCTTTTGGTGATGCAAAGTTTTTTGCGCCAAATGTACCTTTTGGAATTGTGATCAGAAAGTTCAACCTTGGTCTCATCAGACCATAACACATTTTCCCACATGCTGTTGGGAGACGATGTATTGTTTTGCAAATTTTAGCTGGGCCTGGATGTTTTCTGTGTAAGAAAAGGCTTCCGTCTTGCAACCCTACCCCATAGCCCAGACATATGGAGAATATGGGAGATTGTTGTCACATGTAGTACACAACCAGTACTTGCCAGAAATTCCTGCAGCTCCTTCACTGTTGCAGTACGTCTCCTGTCAGCCTCCCTGACCAGTATTCATCCTGTCTTTTCATAAATTTTGGAGGGACACCTAGTTCTTTGCAACGCCACCGTTGTCCCATATTTTCTTCACTTTTTATGACTGTCTTCATTGTGTTCCATGGTATATCCAATGCTGTGGAAACTTTTTTGTACCCTTCCACTGACTGATACCTTTCAACAATGAGATCCCTTTGATGCTTTGAAAGGTCTCTGCGAACCATGTATTTTGCAGGCAACTGAGTAAATATCAGGAAAATCCTTATAGGACAGCTGAACTTTATTTTGGGTTTATCAGAGTCTCAATAATTGATGGCAGGTGAGTACCCAAGAAGACTGAATGTTGTAATTAAATCAAAAGGTGCTTCAACAAAGTATAAGTTTAAGGGTATGCACACTTATGCAACCAGATTATTGTACATTTTTTATTTTTTATATATTTCCCCTAACAGATTTATTTGTTTTTCAATTGAATTGTACATGTTATAGGTCACATTATAGGTGGGAAAAATTTTGAAATTATTTACTGCGGTCTCACTCTCATATCACAAAAACCTGGCATTTTAACAGGGGTGTGTACACTTTTTATATCCACTGTAACTGTACACTGGCTACCACTTTCATGAATGCATGGCTTTGTTATGCAGGTCTGTGCGATGTTAGCAATTCTGCATACCCATTCGCTATCAGTCTGTATCACTCAGTTCCAGTTGTGCTTTTTATTAATGCATGGTTTCATTATCAATCTTTCCAAATACCCCCAGACAGTGACAGAGGGAAACTTTTAGTTATGTACTCACCATAACTTCAGATGTTTGGGATCCATCTCGCCTACATTCTGAATGATGGGTTCGGAGCCGATCCCTCGGCTCCGACTTATGCCAAGCCAAGTCTCTTATTGGCTGAGCTTACTATATCCCAGGATGCACCACCATCAGTCCCCCAGATCTAGTTTGTCCGCATACATGCACACATGCATACCCTGCTTATATAACATCGTCAGATGAAACAAGATAAAAACAGTGGAGCTCAAAACCGTTCTATCTCTTCTGATCTGCAAGGCAGGGGGAAGGAGGAATGTAGGCGAGATGGATCCCAAACATCTGAAGTTATGGTGAGTACATAACTAAAAGATGTTATGTGATCCTATCTCGCCTACATTCTGAATGATGGGACAGCGTCCTAGCACCTGAATCCTGGGTGGCTCACTGGAAAACACTCCTGAGTACCGTGGAACCAAATGAAGCTCGTCCTTTAGATGCCACATCCAATTTGTAGTGGGAAATGAAAGTGTGCGGGTTGGACCAAGTAGCAGCACAAATTTCGAAATAGCGAGCTTGGAATGAAAAGCTATAGAAGTAGCCATAGCTCTGGTAGAATGAGCTTTGATAGATGATGAGTTGCTTATTTGAAGAAGAATAGGCCTGAGTTATGCAATCTCTGATCCATTTTGAGATTGTAGCTTTTGTGATGGTTTGGCCCAATTTATTATCTGAGAAGGACACAAACAACTGGTCTGACTTACGAAGTTGCTGGGTCCTGTCTAAATAGAAGCGTAATTGCCTGTGAACATCCAATTTATGGAGAGTGTATTCTGCCTCATTAGAGAATTTTGGAAAGAAAACTGGTAGTTCTAGAGATTGTTGAAGACAGAAACTAGAGCAGACCTTTGGGACAAAGGATGGATTAGGCCTAAGAGATACTCTATCTTTGTGGAAAATCAGATATGGTGGTTTAATAGACAGGGCTTGAAGCTCTGAGACTCTTCTTGCTGAAGTAATAGCCACTAAGAATGCCGTTTTCCATGACAGATATTTTAATTCGCATGTAGCAGCCGGTTCAAAAGGGGAGATGTTAATAAGCACTAAATCAAGATCCCACGGAGGTGCAGGATGAAAAACTGGTGGTCTTAACAGACTCGCACCTTTAATGAATGTTTTGCATAGCCTGCTGCTCATCAAAGGAGGATCCGTGGATTCATGGAATTTAGAGATAGCAGCTAGTTGAACTTTAATAGTTGAGACAGAAGATCCCTGATTAAATAGGGATGTTAAGAATTTCAAAACCTCTGGGACAGGAGCAGTGATAGGGTCTAAGCCCTTGAGTTGAGCCCAGATAGCAAACCTCTTCCACTTACTGAGGTACAATTTGTTAGTGGTGGGTTTATGGGAAGACAAAATGTGAACAACTTCCGGGTCTAGTGTGTGACTTCTGACTAAGGTCGGAAGTGGAGGAGCCAAGCTGTCAATTTCAGAGATTGAAGGGACTGATGCCAATGTCCCGACTGATGGATTAGCAAATCCGGGATCAGGTCTAAGGTCCACGGATCGTCCACTGCATGCTTTTTCAGGTAAGGAAACCATATCTGACGAGGCCAGTATGGGGCAATCAGAATCATTGAAGACCTTAGCTGAGAAGCTTTTTGAATGACTTTGGGAAGGAGTGGGATTGGAGGAAAGCATAAAGCAACCCTGTTGGCCAGGGTTGAGCTAGAGCACCCATGGGCGGTACTTCCTGATGTGGAATCAAGGAGAAGAACCTTTGGCACTTGGTGTTTTGTGGAGTCGCCCCCATCTCTTGAAAACCTGGGCTGCTACTGTGCGGTTTAGAGACCATTCGTGAGGAGAGAGAATTGTCCTGCTTAATTTGTCCGCCAATACATTTGACTTTCCCGGGATGTGGGTCGCTACCAAGAAGCGGTTGGTAGCTACAGCCCATTCCCACACTCTCATGGCCTCTCTGCAAAGGGGATACGATCTGGTCCCTCCTTGTTTGTTCAGATACCAAACCACCGACATGTTGTCTGTGTGGATGGCGATGATGCCCTGAGGAAGGAACTTGTGTAAGGCCTGTAGGGATAGAAGTACAGCCCTCATTTCCAACACGTTGATGTGGAGAAGAGCTTCGAAGCCAGGAGCCCTGAACTAGCCTGCCCAGACAATGCCCCCACCCTATCTGGGAGGCATCTGTCGTCAGGGTAACCGCTGGAGGGAGAACAAAGGGTTTTCCCTGATCCAAGTTGGATGTCTGAAGCCACCAGCGCAGGTCCCTTTGCATATTTCCGTAATCATGATGTGATGATTGAGGGGGAGATCTTGAAAGGTCCATTGAGTTGATAAGAGCCACTGAAGAATCCTCATGTGTAACCTTGCTAGAGGAACTAAAAGTACCGTGGCAGACATTGAGCCTAGAACCTGTAGGACCATCCTGGCTGGGGCTTTGGATCTCGAGATCAGAGCTTGAACTTGGCCCTGTAAGGTTCGGATCCTTTCGGCAGGAAGAAAGACACGCATCAATCTTGAGTCTATCTCTGCTCCTATAAACTTTATGCGCTGAGAGGGCAGCAAGACAGACTTTGACCAATTGAATGTAATCCCAGGGAAACACCCAGGAGATGGTGGCTTTGAGGTTGTCCATAAGTAGATGCCTGGTGGTGGCAGTCAGGAGCCAGTCGTCGAGATAGGGAAACACTTGGAATCCAAGGCTCCTCAGGTGAGCCGTCACTACTGCCAAACACTTGGTGAACACCCTGGGGGCTGTGGTGAGACCAAAGGGCAGAGCACAAAATTGGTAATGACTGGCTCCCAGGCTGAAGCGCAGATACCTTCTGGACGCCTGATGTATCGGTATGTGATAATAGGCGTCCTTGAGGTCTATGGAGCACATCCAAACATCCTTCTCCAACAACGGAGAATGGATTGCAACGTGACCATTCGAATTTGGATTTCATAACGGATAGGTTCAGTCTGCTGAGATCCAATATTGGTCTCAGGTCCCCTGTCTTTTGGCACTAAAAGAACCTGGAGTAATTTCCTGATCCGATTTGGTCTGTGGGGACCGGTTGGATGACTCCTTTTTGTAGCAGCTTTGAAGCTTCTGCGGCTGCTATTTCCCTTTGACTGGGTGGTGGGTCCGGGATTCTCTTGGACGGAGGGGTGAGTATTTGAATGGGATGGTGTAACCTCCGGCAATTATCCGAAGCACCCATCTGTCCTGAGTGATTGACTCCCAGGCTTTTAGGTGCTTGGCAAAGCGACACCCGACTGGCTCCGAGCAGCACAGCCGGGCAATCCCTCATGTCGTGTGGGAGGCTGAAGAGCCACGAAAGGACTCGCGGTCTCCAGAATTGCGGGGCCCTCTGCCGCCTCTGGGACGGCGTCTCCCTGAAAAATTTCCCGCCCTCTGCCTCTGGAGGGAATCTTCCTGCTGTTGGGAGAAAAACTTGCGAGATTTCGGAACCACATTTTCCCCCTCCTTTGGCCTTGGGGTAAGGCCGAAGGGAGTGGAATAACGGGCCCCTATGGCAGATAACGTTTTCCCTCTTGCTCACAGCGGGTAAGGGTGTCTTTCACCTTGGGTCCAAACAATGAGGACCCATCAAAGGGAGCGTCGGCGAAGGAAGACTTGAAGGCCTCCAAACTGACACAAGCGGAGCCAGGCCTGTCTCGTGAGCCACGCCTGTGCCTGCCGCTCTACCAGCCCGGCCGCATAGGATATGAGCCTCATGGACGAGTTAGCAATTGACGTAAGGATAGCCAACTGAGAGCTAACGGACTGGGCTAGCTGCTCAGGTAGGTTACCCGAGAGGGAATCTGACAACTCCTTGACCAGATCCCTCTGAAGCCTAGTAAAATGTGCCAAATAATTCAGAGACCTTAAGGTAAAGGCCGCTGAAGTCAGGGTGCGCTTCCCGTACCTATCCATACTCCTAGACTCCTTATTAGGAGGATGGATGGACGTTGAAGCCTCTGCCACGTCCTGCTGTGTAGCAGATGCCACCACCATGGCATCTACAGCCACGCCTTTAGTAAGGAACTCCTTCTCGGGGAGCAGATAAGAATTTGTTTGGACGAGAAGGACTGGTTCCACAGTATCCGGGTGTTCCCGACAAACTAAATCCAGAAGCTCGTCGAGATACCCAGGAGGCGGAGGGCTGAGCCCCAAAGGCCTTGAGGAGCACTGATTCGTCCGCAGAGGGGTTTGGACATCCAGCCGCCTCGTTGTTTGAGGATCTCTAAGATGTCTGCAAAGGAGACATCATCCGAGGCGACTTAGGGACCCTCTGCATCATCCATATCCGTGTCCGATGTGATAGACTGGAGTCCACGTGCTTCCTCTTGCGATCTCTTCCTTGGGGGTTCCTCTGGAGATGACTCGAAAACCCTCAGGAAGAGGGAACCCCACTGGGGTAACCTCAGGCCTCGGGGCTCCGCTGGCCACAGACAGGGGAACTACCAAAGACCCAGTCTCCACGCCCAGGGAAGGTGCTGGTAAAACCGGAGAGATGGCGAAGAGGATTTGGCCAAGGCACTCCTCATGGCTCTGAAAGCCGGACCTCCAGAATCCTGGGAGCGTCCAGTCTCGGGCCATGATAGTACGGAAGTCCCGCGAAGCACCGAGAGGAGGCTCGGAACCGAAGCATCGGTCCCGAAACATCACCCTCGGGTCCAGCCGAAGAAGTCCGCGTACCAAACTCGGACCCGAGGGCCGGGTTGGAGTAAGGGTCGGAGCCGACCCTGAGATCTCCACCGGCTCCAAGAGCACCTGCTCCGGAGCCGAAGCAGTCGGAGGAGGAATAGCAATGGGATGGGTCATGGCCATCGGCTCCGAAGCCAACTGGGTCGGAGCCGGAACAAATTTTGGAAGACTGGGGACTGGAAAAGTCTTTGGAGCACCCTGTCTATATCAGAATCCGACATTCTCGAAGACCGAGAGGAAACAGAACGGGTTCGAAGACCTCTCCTCGGCCCCAAGGGACTAGGGGACCGGCTCGAGGCGACTCGATGAGAATCGGCGCCGAAACACACACCAGATTCCATCGGTGCCGAGGTAGACTTGGCGCCGAGGAGGAAGTGTCTGGCGGGCGACCCTTGTCGGCTCCGAGCAGTGGAGCCGAAGGTGACCCGCCTCGATGCCCCAGCCATCGGCTCCGGCCCGAGGAGTCGATACTGGTGGCATCGAGGCAGACCGTTCGACCTCGGCTCCAAGTCTTTGGAGCCGAAGGAGAGGCCTGCCTAGGTCTCTTGGCAGTCGGATCCGACGGACTGGTCGGAGCCGAAGCCCTTTCTTTTGGCAGGAGTCGGAGGAAGACAAGGCTTCTTCAAAAGAGGTTTAATCAACCCTTTAAGAATTAATTTATTTTTCCTCTCCTGGAGGACCCTAGAGGAAAAAGCGTGACATACGCTGCATGACTCCTGCAAGTGCTTTGCCCCTAAACAATAAACACAAAGTAGATGGTCATCAGTAACAGACATCTTAAAAGCACATTTAGTACATTTTTTAAAGCCCGAAGGCCTAGGGGCTTGAGACATAATGTTAACAATTTCTGACAGGAAATCTAACCACTGTAGAATCGCCTATGACAAAAACCGAGGCTTACAGAAACTGTGTAAACACAACCTTAGGTGTAATAACGGAACTTTAAAACACTAAAAGTTCAGTTATAAAGTCTGACGAAAAGGCCCTGGATTGAAAGGGGGCCAAAACAAACTCTACCCAATCACACACAAGAAATTCCACTACTCAATCGAACACAATAGCAAAAGGTAGCAATAGCCGTTAAAACGGCTTTTGTGAAATAAACACAAAACTGACAGAAAAAGTAGTTAATAAAAGCTACTCAGCCCAGCCAGCTCGAGGCCACGTCCTTGCAGTTAAGCGGCAAACGAGATCTGGGGGACTGATGGTGGTGCATCCTGGGATATAGTAAGCTCAGCCAATAAGAGACTTCGCTCTTTGGCATAAGCGTGCCGAGTCGGAGCCGAGGGATCGGCTCCGAACCCATCATTCAGAATGTAGGCGAGATAGGATCACATAACATCCAATACCACCCAATTAAAAACAATCAGTATTTAAATTGTAGCACCTTGGGTAGGCTGGCATGGAGGAGTCAAACAATCTCACATGGTCCAATTTTACTAAAAGTACTCATGCAGCCTACGGATAATTTTCCTCATGCAAATACCCAACATTAAATCAAGAAAGAGCTAAGCAGGTTTGGAAAGACAGAATTCAGTTAGTTAATAGAGACAATGGTCTGATTTTACCCTACTGTGTCGGTGTAACCATGGGAATATTTAGAACTAGACTACTTTATAATATTGTATTTTAACTTCTTAAAATAAATGTTTTTAATCTGTTGGTATATTTGAATCTGTGTATTTGTACTCAGTGAAAATATTTTGAAACAAAGCAATAAAAATCACAAAATGTTATCTGGTGATGAATTTTAATGACATCATAAAACTGACGTTTAAACATTTTTGTTGAGTATAGAAATATTAATGATTCTGTTTTAAGTGAATCTCTTGTCTCCAGTCTGTCAGCCACAAAAAATCACCAACATTTTCTTCCATACTGCTTCTGTCAAAACAAAATATATGTATGTTAATATGCAGTTCAGTTATGATTTATGAAAGAATGCATGATACAGCATATGATGTTACAAGTTTGTACAAATGCTTTGTATATTACTCCATCAGGTATGAATGAATAACTCTTCTCATACAAGATAATACAAGTCTCACAACTACACCATCAGAAATGAGTGATTAGTCTTTATGCTAGAAATTGAATGTGTAAGTTAGTATATAAAATAAAGTACATTTGTATTATCAGCTCAACATAAAAGTAGATAAATGATAATATTCCTTTTTAATTGTGGAAAAAAGATGTCCACTTTTGTTTTTTTTTTTTGCAACAGTGAACCTGTAGATAGACTCTGCTAATCTGTGTGTGTGTGTGTGTGTGTGTGTGTGTGTGTGTGTGTGTGTGTGTGTGTGTGTGTGTGTGTGTGTGTGTGTGTGTGTGTGTGTGTGTGTGTGTGTGTGTGGCATAGCTTCAGAAAGTTAAAGTAAGCTCTTTATGGAACCAAAATTTCAGAAAACAGATCAACAGTTTAAACTTGATATATGGGTTGGTGGTTCCAGAATGTTGTAGAAAGTACAGTTGGGTATGTAAACCTACCATTATGGTAGATATTTGAATAGGTCTCTGTTGCGGTATTTCTCAGAAAATAAAAGTTATGTACTCACTTTAACTATGCATTTGTGTTGTCCATTTTCATTCCTCCTCAATGAATGGGTTCAGATTCGATCGGCCACTTTCTCGAGATTCTAGGATCTGACTCTCAAGCTTCTCCCTTACTCATGATGTCTCTGACAACTGTATTACCTCAGATCGAGTTTGCTGCTATTATACAATATCACAACAAAGTATCATTGATATGACAGAAAAGTGACAGTTGAAAGATCAGGAGTTCAAACAGGAAAAAGAAGTTATGTCTTACCATAACATTTCATCTGTATTGTTGATCCTCGTTCGGTCATTATGTATGGGTATCGGTTCCGAGCTCGGAAGGCCATTTTCCAAGCTAGTGTCAGCTTCAAACTCTCGAGCTAAACTCTTACCCACAATTCCCCTCTCCCTGTTACCTCAGATTGAGTTTGCAAGTTAAAGAAGGTAGAGGCTACCTCTGGTCAAATAACCTAAGAGAACTGGATGGTGAGATCCACTAGAAACCACAGGAGGGGGATGGAGGGAGGGTCATAATGACTGAACGAGGATCAACAATACAGATGGAACATTACGGTAAGACATAACTTCTTTATGTGATATTGTTAATCCTCGTTCATTCCTTACGTATGGGACAGAGTCCCCAGCTGCCTCTATTCCTGGGAGGCTCTCATGGAAGGATATTCCTGAGCACCATAGAACCGAAAGATGCTCTTTCCCTGGAGGCCAAATCCAATTTGTAATGATTGATGAAGGTATGAGGCATAGCCCACGTTGCAGCTGCACAGATGTTATGTAAAGAAGCTCTGGCATGGAAGGCAGCAGAAGTTGCCACCGACCTTGCTGAATGAGCTTTCATGGTAGTAGGCAACAAGATATTACGCTGTGTGTAAATAAAGGTCACACAGTCCTTCAACCATCTAGCTAATGTGACCTTAGCAACAGACGATCCTAATCTAGATCCAGAAAAGGCCAAAAATAACTGGTCAGATTTACGAAAGGGTTTAGTCTTGTTAAGGTAAAAACGGATTTGCCTGTGTATATCAAGAGCATGCAGGCAATACTCTCCTCTGTTTGAATGGTTGGGGAAGAAAACTGGCAATTCAAATGCTTGATTAATGGACATTTCAGAGATCACTTTAGGCAGAAATGACAGATTAGTTCTCAGAGACACCCTATCTCTATGAAAAATCAAGTATGAGTCTTGATACATAAAGCTTGAAATTCAGAAATATGTCTGGCAGAAGTAATAGCGACCAAAAACAAGGTTTTCCATGACAAATACTTGAGGTCGCAAGAAGAGGCTGGTTCAAAAGGTGCCATTGTCAGAGCTTGTAGCACTAACGATAAATCCCATGGTTGAATAGGTTCTCTAAAAGGTGGCTTCAGATGATTCACACCTTTTATGAAAGTCTTGCACAATTTATGGGACATAAGAGAGGAATCTTGGACACCCTCATGAAAATTAGAAATTGCAGCCAAATGAACTCTAATGGTAGAGGCCGATAGACCTGATTGAAACAGGTCGGCCAGATAGTCTAGTATTATTGACACTGGTGCTGAAAAGGGGTCTACTTGTTTATCTTTCAGCCAACAGGTAAATCTTTTCCACTTGCTCAGATAAGTAATTCTAGTGGAAGACTTATGAGAAGCAATGAGAATATCATGTACTGGTAAAGAAAGATCATTCTGCCTGGCAATCAAGGGAATTGGAGTAGCCAAGCCATTAGCTTCAGGCTGTTCAGGTTGGGATGAATCAGGTTCTGTGGTTGTGAGATCAACTCCGGGATTGGATGGAGGATCCATGGTCGATCTAATAGGTGAGGCCAAAGGAATGTGAACCAAATCTGTCGTGGCCAATATGGTGTTATGAGGATTACCTTGCTCTTCAACCACCGGGCTTTCTTTAGAAACTGGGGAATGAGAGGAAAGGGCGGGAATGCATAGAGAAGACTCGAGAGCCAATCGTGGACTACAGCGTCCCTGGGTGACTGTCCCGGAGGGGGAATCAGGGCGAAGTAGTTGCTGCATTTGTAGTTGTCCAGGGATACAAAGAGGTCGCAGCAAGGATGGCCCCAGCGGTGGAAGATCTCCGCCGCTATCAAGGGATTCAGGGACCACTCGTGAGGTTGCAGAATGCACCTGCTGAGCCTGTCTGCTATCACGTTGGAACTCCTGGGAAAGTGCGTTGCTACAAGAAAATGGTTGGTAGCCATCGCCCATTGCCATATCCTCATGGCCTCTCGACAAAGGGGGTAAGATTTGGTTCCACCTTGCTTGTTGATGTACCAGATCACCACCATGTTGTCTGATTGAATCGCAACTGTCCCAGATGGCAGCAGGGGATGGAATGCTTGCAACGCCAGAAGCACTGCCCTCAGCTCTAGAGATGGACCTCCGGTTGGGACCAAGTGCCTTGGACTGTCTGTCCCCACCCCATCAGGGAGGCGTCCATGGTCACTGTGACCTTGGGTTGCTGGGGAAAAAAGGGACGAGACAATTGAGAGAGATTGTGTGTCATCCACCAATTTAAATCCTGTTTGCACCTGTGGGTTACTCGAATCAAGGTTGAAAGAGGATGCTGTAAAGGATACCATTGGGTGAGCAGTAGCCATTGTAGAAGCCTCATGTAAAACCTGGCCAGGGGAACAATAGTGATGGAGGCTGCCATGGAACCCAACAGCTGTAGAACCGAGTGAGCCATGGATTTTTCCTTTGAAAGGATTGGAAGCAGTTGTTGCTTTATCCTTAAAATTCTGTGCTCTGGAATAGCAGCTCTGCAGTTTTTTTGTGTCCAAGATAAGCCCTATGAATTATGTAGACTGAGATGGGGTGAGATTGGATTTCTGCCAGTTTATGGTTATGCCTAGCCTTTGAGCAGCGAGGAGAGAGTATGCCAAGGCTTTTTCCAGTAGATGTCTGGTGGGGGTGGAAATGAGCCAGTCGTCTAGGTACGGAAACACCTGGAATCCTTGAAGTCGCAAGTGAGCTGTGACAACGGCCATGCACTTTACGAACACTCTGGGGGCTGTAGAGAGACCGAAGGGCAGTACTTTGAACTGGTAGTGACTGGCTCCCACACGGAAGCATAGAAATCTTCGTGATGGCCTGTCCACCTTTATGTGGCAGTATGCATCTTGAAGATCTATAGAGCACATCCAACCGTCTTTTTCCAAAAGCGGGAGGATAGACTGTATAGTGACCATCCGGAATTTTTGTACTCTCACAAATTTGTTCAATACGCTGAGATCCAAAATTGGCCTCCAGTCCCTGGTTTTCTTTGGCACCAAAAATAGTCGAGTACAATCCGGATCCTATCTGGACTGGAGGGACTATTTGGATGACTCTTTCATAGCAGCTTTTCTATCTCTAGTGCTGCTTCTTCCCTTTGACTGGGTGGAATGTCGGGAAGATTTTTTGAAGGAACGGGACAAAGATCGAAGGGGATATGATAACCTCTGGTTATAATCCTATGTACCCAAGAATCAGTGGTGATGGTTAGCAAGGCAGAAGGGTATAAGGAGAAACGTCCCCCAACCACCTCCAGAGGAAAGGAGTTGGGCCGCTCTTCAGGAGCGCTGGTAGGATTGGCCAGGGAAAGAATCCCTGGAACCCTGGTTACGCGGTTCTCCCTCTGCCCCGAAAGGAGCGTCTTCCCTGTGAGTTTCCCCCAATGCCTCTGGAGGAGAACTCGGGCTGTGTGTCACAGAAAGTACCCTGAGATTTCTTGAACCATATCTTGCCACTCTTTTGGTTTCGGGAGAAAGCACGTTAAGGGGAAGAATAACGGACACCTATGGCAGAAAGGGTCTTACCATCTTGTTCACATCTGGCCAGTATGCTTTTAACTTTGGACCCAAACAACGAGGAGGGCTCAATAGGAGCATTAAGAAAGGAAGACTTAAAAGGTTCCGTGAAGATGCACAAGCGCACCCAGGCATGTCGTCTCAAGACCGCAGCTGAACCCGCCGCTCTAGCTGCTGCTTCTGATGCGTGAGATATCCATCGCATATAGGAGTTAGATATAGACTCAATGGTGGCCAGCTGGGAGGCCACTTTGTCACGGACCTCATCAGACACTGCACCAGCCAAGGTTTCAGAGAGCTCAGAAACCAGATCCCTTTGAAGCCTGGTAAAATGTGCCATATAATTCAGGGACCTGATAGCAAAGGTCACTGAAGCAAAAGTGCACTTCCCTATTCTGTCCAGGGCCCGGGACTCTCTGTTAGGCGGATGGACAGTCTGGCTTTCTTCTTCCGCCAGATCCTTTTTTGTTGCGGCTGCCACCACCAAAGCATCTACAGGAAGACCTTTGGACCAATGGGGATCTGAAGCAGGAGGGGACAAGATCTTATCTGGCCTCCGGGGAATAGCTTCAACAGTATCAGGGGCCTTCCAAGCACGCTGCATGGTGAACTTGACAAGTTCATCGGCAGGTGGAGTAACCCATGAGGTAGGGGGCCAGGCGAGAAAAGCCTGCAGGAACACAGATTCCTCAGGTGTCGGATTAGAGGGCTGCCAGTCACCTCTCTGTTTCAGGATTTCAAGGATATCGCCAAAGGATACCTCAGAGGGTGACCGAGTGGATCCTTCCCCCTCATCGAAATCTGTGTCTTCGGTGAGAGACTCCTCTGTGGAGTCCATGTGCTTCCTCTTACACAAACGTTTCCGGTGGACCTCCTCAGCGGGAGAAGCTGGGGAAGACAACGGAAAAGGGGATTCCTGAGGGAATATGTCCTGAGGCCCTTGGACCCGGTGTCCGCTAGGTGCGACTTGTGAAACCAGTGTACCAGAGGAGGGTGCAGGTATAGATAGTCCGGTATCGCCAGCAGCAGCGAAAGCCTTCTCCATCAGTTGGAAGGCTGGTCCACCTGGAGAGGAGTGTATGTCAAGGACAGGGGGCACTCCTCCCTTAAGTGGCTCAGCCTGCCTACTCGGAGTCCCTGCATGGCTGTGGAGCAGCAAACTATGCGTGTCAAAGCTGACATCCTGGGTCATAGCAAAACTATCCTGCCATGAAGGCAACTGTGGTTCCTTAGTGAGATCCATAAAGGGAACCGCAGAAGGGGAAGACTGTACTATTATCCATGGACTTCAAAGGCAATGAAGGAGGAGAATAAGAAGGTGTCCTTAGAGATGGATGATCATCTCCAAAGGAAGGATAGTTCCTGGGGGGTGGAATACCTCTGGCCAAGAATGCCTGGTCCACAAGACGCAACACATCATGTTCAGAAAGACGTCTAGTGGACCTCACAGAAACTGAGGGAGACACAGGCCTGTCCACAAAAGAGGCAAACTCGGTGCCAATCTCATCTGACCGCACCGAGGACAACAGTGCCGAGAAAGACTGAACAACTGTGGTCTGCACCGAAGAAGTCATCGGTGCCAATGTCATTGTCTGCACCGACACAGGCATCGCTGCTGAAGGGGTTGTCAGTGCCAAAACTGGAGTCAGTATTAAAGGCCTCGGTTCCGAGGAAGATCTCGGAGCCGATGCGGTCAACGTCTGCGCCAACTGAACGGTCGGTGCCAAAACAGTGGTAAAGGTCTGAACTGAGGAGCCCCTCGGTGCTGATATATAGAAGGCTGCAGGAGAGGACAGAGCCGAAATCACTAATGGAGCCGAAGGCCTCGGTGCCGAAGGTCTGGGCACTGAAAGCACTGGGGCTGACTGAGAGAGCTCCGGAGCCAAAATTTTAGCCTTTTTAGATTTTGGTTGGTGAGAGTTCCCAGCCGGGGGATGAAGGCAAGGATTTAGCCTTAGTAGAAACATCCATTTTCTTATGGGCTTTAGGAAGGGTTGAGACCTCTGACCCAGAAATAGCTTCTGAAAAGGGAGATTTTAGAAATCCCTTCAGTATCAGCTTATTTTTTCTTTCTAACAAAGTTCTATTAGAAAAGTTTTCACATATAGTACAAGGTGGTTCAACAGATAAATGGGAAGCTCCCAAACAATAAACACATTAAGAGTGTGCATCAGAAGTAGGCAGTTTGTGTCCACAATCAGAACACCGCTTAAACCCCGGGCTACCCTTTTTATCCGCCATATTAACAAATAGAAAAGTACTAACAATGGTGCAAGAGAGTACCCGAAGGTACGAAAAAGAGAAAAGGAAAGGGATTACCAACGATGGTAAGGAGAAATTACCTCACGGTAAAAAGGGAAAGTAAAGGACAGAAAAAACCTGAGGATGAAATGAACGCTAGATGCGATAGGGTAAGAGACAATAAAATATCAACATTTCTGACAGAAAAGTAATTTGAAAAGCAATTAAACAATTGACTGTACTTAGCTCAAGAGAAGTAGCTTGACATGACCAGATGGCAACGTGGCAAACGAAATCTGGGGTAACAGGGAGAGGGGAATTGTGGGTAAGAGTTTAGCTCGAGAGTTTGAAGATGACGCGAGCTTGGAAAATGGCCAGCTCGGTTCCGAACTCGGAACTGATACCCATATGTAAGGAATGAACGAGGATTAACAATATCAGATCTATGATTCCTAAGAACAATTCCATTAGGGCTCTTCCAAAGACATGGATGGGGAAGGTGAGGGGGAAGTTGAGGAAGAATGAAAATGAACAACAAAGATGCATAGTTATGGTAAGTACATAACTTTTATACCTGATGTTGTCATTTTTATTTGTTCCTCAACAAATGGAACAGAGTCCCCAGCTACGGTAACCTTGGGTGGCCCTCATGGAAGGATGTTCCTGAGAACTGCAGCTCTGTTTCTGGAGATGATATCCAATTTGCAATGAGCAATAAAAGCATGAGCACTGGACCATGTGGCATGTGCACAAATGTCATCAATGGAGGCTCTAGCCCAAAAGGATGTGGCTATGGACCTAGTTAAATGTGCTTTTAGTTGTCTTGGCAAGGTTAGGCCCCTCAAGGAATTAATGTAGGAAATACAATCTGTTATTCACTTAGCTAGTGTAGTTTTGAAGACTGGTTTTCCCATCTTATTGCTAGAAAAGGAGACAAACAATTGATTGGTTTTCCTAAATTCCTTAGTCCTGTGCAGGTAAAAGTGAAGTTGCCTATGTACATCTAAGAGATAAAATGTATATTTTCTTTATTGTCATATTTGGGAAAGAAAACTGGTAAATTGATCACTTGATTGATATTTGTTTCAGAGGCAACTTTTGGTAGAAAGGAAGGATTAGTATGCAAAGTAACTATCTTTGTGAAAAATCAAATACGGTGGGGTTTTGAAGAGAATGCTTGGAGTTCAGAAAATCATTTTGCTGAAGTTATGGCTACCAGAAACACCGTTTTCCAAGACAGAGACTTAAGGACTACTTTAGCTGAAGGTTCAAAAGGTGAATGCACCAAAGTCTGTAAAACCAAAGTCAGGTTCCAAGGTGGAGTGGGGTCCCTAACTGGGCATCTAAGTACAAAAAGTACCTTTAAGAAAGGCCTTACATAACTTTGATGAAACCAAAGGAAAAGCACAATTTCCAATGTTGCAGTTGGAGATGGCAGCTAACTGAACTTTGATAGTGGAGAAACTTGTAGCACTTTGAAAGACAAAGGCAAGGAAATCTAAAACAGCAGGAAGTGGAGCAGTGAAAGGGTACAACTCTCTCTGATAAGCCCAAAAAGAACACTTCTTCCATTTAATCTTATAAATATTTCTAGTCAAAGGCTTGTGAGATGAAAAAAGAATTTAGTGAACTGGGGAGGAAAGTCTGGAATGTCTAGCCATCACTGGAAATGGAGAAACCATGTGGTCAACTTGAGGCCTGCAATGTCTTTATGAAACATCCCTGATGGGTGTGACAAGAGGTCTACTGGGTGTCCATGGAGGGCAAACTAAGTGAGACATAGGAAGGCAGACCACACTTACTGAGGTCAAAAGGGAGCAATGAGGATTATTTTGCTCCTCTACGAGAATGCTTTCTGAAGAAACTTGGGGATTAGAGGCAGGGGAGGATAAGCATAAAGGAGACTGGAAGGCCAAACATGGGCTACAGTATCTCTCGGTCAATGCCCCTGAGGGGGAATTAGGACAACAAACCTGCTGCATTTGTTGTTGAGAGGAGAGGTGAATAGATTGCAGCACAGATGACCCCATTTGTGGAAGATCATATTTGCCACTGATTGATTGAGAGATCACTTGTGAGGTATCAGGATGGTCCTGCTGAGCTTGTCCACTAAGATGATGGACTTTTCTGGTATGCATCGCTACAAGAAAGCAGATGGAGGAGATTACCTACTGCCAACTCTCACTGCTTCTTAGCAAAGTGGGTAAGATCTGCTGATGTACCAGATTACTGACATGTTGTCCATTTGAATAGCAATAGTTCCTATGGAAGAGAGCTGTGAAGGGCCTGCAATGCTAGGAGTACTGCTCTAATCTCCAGGACATATATGCAAATTGGCTCCTCTGGGGACCACGTCTTGAGTAGCCCGTCCCAGGTAATGTCCCTCCCCCCAACTGGGAGGTGACCATGGTCAACGTGGCAGTCGGGGGAGGAAGAATAAATAGACTACCTTGGCAAATTTCTTCAGAGTGTATTCACCACAGCTGGGATTTTCTGCAAACATGAGATTATTTTATCAGATATCATAAGGAATGTCAGTGAAAAGACCATTGCACTGCTAGAGTCCATTGAAGAATTCTCAAATGAAGACAAGCAGTGGGTATTAATGTTATTGCAGCAGCCATTGACCCTAGGGCTTTGAGTCTCATTTTTGCTGGGGGAGAAGGATGAGAAAGAACCTGTCTGACATGCAGTTTCAAAGTAAGAACTCTGTTTTGAGGCAGAAGAGCTAGACAAATGATTGTGTCTAAACGAGCCCCTATAAACTGCAAGACTTGAAATGGTTGAAGTTGTGACTTGACCAGATTAATCATAATTCCTAGAGAGTGAGATAATTGGAGCAAGTAATCCCTGGCTCTTTCCAGAAGATGCCTGATCAGTGCAGTAAGGAGCCAGTCATCTAAGTACGGAAACACTCTGCATCCGAGCAGTCTTAGATGAGCTGCTACCACTGCCATGCATTTGGTGAATCCCCTGGGGGCTGTGGTGAGGCCAAAGGGCAGGGCTCTGAACTGGTAATGACTGCCTCCCAGCCAGAAGCGTAGGTATCTTTGAGAGCATCTGTTCATTTTAATGTGATAGTATGCGTCCTGAAGATCGATAAAGCACATCCAATCATCCTTCTGTAGGAGAGGCAGAATGAACTGAACCATGACCATTCAGAATTTGGAAGTCTTTACAAACTGATTCAGATAACTGAGATCAAAAATGGGTCTTGGGTCCCCTGTTTTCTTTGGCACTAAAAAGAACCTTTTGTAAATTCTGGATCCTCTTTGGTCTGTGGGGCCCTCCTGGATAACTCTTTTGTCCAGCAGCTTTTGAACCTCTAGAGCTGATAACTCCCTCTGATTAGGTGGAACATTGAAGAGATGTTTTCCTTTAGAGTACTTGTAAAAAGGAAGTGAAATATCCTCTGGACATGATCCTTTACACCCAAGAATCTTTTGTGATGGCTATTCAGGCATTTAAGTGCAAGGACAAGTGCCCCCCAGATGTCTCCAGAGAAGGACAGTTGGGCTACCTTTCAGCAGCGCTGACGGGATCTGTCTGATAAGGAAACTCGAGATCCTTGATTCTGCAGACACCCTCTTCCATGTGGGCAGTATCTTCCATTGTAGCTATTCACCCCTCTGCCCCTGGGGAAAAATCTCCACGTTACTCTTGGAAAGTTCCTTGAGATTTCTGGAACCACATCTTTTTACCATCACGTTGATTCCTAGAAAAAGGTCTCTGTGATGTAGAAAAGCAGATTCCCACAGCAAAGGTTTCCCATCTTGCTTACCGCAGGAAAGTGTCTCTTGAATGGTTGGCCCAAACAAAGAAGATCCATCAAAAGGAGCATTGATGAATGATGCCTGAAAGAGCTCCAGAAAATCATACAACATCATCCAGGCATGTCTCCTAATGGCTATGCTTGAACCAGCTGCCCTTGAGGAACCTTTAGCTGCATGTGAGATTAGCCTCATGGGTGTGTTTGTAATCTATTACAGGCTGGCCAATCATGAGGAAAAAGATTTTTGTTCTTCTGCAGACATGGATCTAGGGGTAGAATTAGAGAGTTCCTTAACTATGTCCTTCTGTAAACTTAGTAAACTATACCAGGTAATTCAGCTACCATAAAGTAAAGGTCACTAAAGCATACAGTCAGTTCCCAAATCTGTCAAACACCCTAGATTCCATAACAGGGGGATGGACAGTGGAGTTCTACTCAGTCAGCTCCTTTTTGGTGGCTGCCACAGCAACCATGGCATCTACAGGAATTCCCTTGATCCAGTGATGTCTGTCAGCAGGGGTGCTCAAAATTCTGTCTGGGTGTTTGTGGATTGGTTCCACTGAGCCCACTTCCTTTCATGCCCTGTGAGAGACAAGGTCTATAAGCTCATCTGCAGGGGGGGTGTAACAGGTAACCAAAGACGTAGATGGTCTTCAAAGAATACTGATTCCTCCTCGGAAGGGGTTTGGGAAGAGCGACCACCTTCCTGGTGAAGGATCTGTAAGATGTCTCCAAACGAGACATCCTCAGGTGGAGATCTAGGGGACGCTTCCCCTTCATCAACATCAATATCTTCTGTGAGGGATTCCTGCAGGGAATCCAAGTGCCTCCTCTTGCATGACCTCTTCTGAGGAACATCTTCAGTGGGGTGTTCTGGGGAGGTGTCAGAAGATGTGGGGAGTCCCCTGATGGGAGCTGCTTGGCAGCTCATACAGGCTGGCTGTCCCTGTGGTGTAGGATGAGTAGACTCAGACACAGGAACTGAAGCGGGAACAGGGAATGGATGCAAAGGTACAACCACTCTGAGGTGTGAGAAAACCCTCTCCACCACCTTGAAGGCAGAGGGACCCAGAGAAGCTGAAGACAATCCAACCAGAGCCAAGACTCTTGCAGCAGACAATCCCTCTGAGGGAGGAGTCAGAGCAGAGCTGTCCAACACTGAAGCCCTGAGGAGTAGCGATGGCTCTGAAAGCTTCAGATTTGAAGACAACCTCTTGAATTTGATGCTGACAATTCAGTTCTGTGAACCATGGTGCTCCAGAGAGGTAGGAGCCAATCGGATCATGTAAGTCAATGGAGTGGAAGACAGAAGAACCTTTGGGTCTGATCGTTATTGGAGAAGGAACAATAATAGGCTGGAAAGAAGGTTTAAGGCTCACAGATCCAATGGGAGATGGAGATGGTAAGACCCCCATCTGGATCTGTGTTCTGAGGAATTTTCTCATCATCCTATCCACCTCTGCCCCAGAAAGACTTTGGCAGGCCCTAACGAAGGAAGAAGTGGAAGGAGGCATGGAAGACTTGAATCTCCTAAAGAAGGGAGACCTCAACCTTGGGGATACAGGCTCCAGGGAAAACCTTTGACTACAGAGCCAAGGAGACTTGGTAACAGTAGATGTTGGATCTGAAGCTTTCATATCTGTACTCTTTGAAACCTTCTTAGGCGGCTTTAATGTATGTACTGACTTAGGAGACCATGCTGGGGGAGTGTTTTCGGTGCTCCATGGGCTCCTTGGATTTATAAGAGGGAGTATGAGCCCCTGATGAAGAAGTACCAGTGGAAGGAGAAGAAGCTAGAAGAAAGAATTAAAACAAGCTTGTTCCTTCTATCACTAATGGCTCTAGAATTAAACACTACACAAATGGAGCAGGAGGTATCCAAGTGCGCCAGGCCTAAACATTAAACCTCACTCCCTGTGGACATCAGAGTTGGGGATCTTATGTCCACAGGAAGTGCACTTTGTGATCCAGTAGGCTTTTCCACCACACTGTAAGGCAACCTGCTACAGGAGCCTACAAACAAGGAAGAAAAGGGAAAAACTTTTTTTTTTAAGTTATAACAATTGGAAAGGAATTAGAAAAAAAACTTGTTTTAAGTAATAACAATTAGAAAGGGAATTAGAAAACAGTTATACCAATAACGGTATGCTAGAAAATACCTCAAAGGGTGGTAACAGAGGAAGAAGGTTACTAACAATGGCAACGAAGATTACCAAAAAAAAATCTTAATTTGGTAGCTAGAAAGTTTAGAAGAGAGGTAAGGGAGATGGTATTAATAACACCAAGGAAAAATACTTGAAAAGAGAAGACATATAAGTTTTTACACTCACTAAACCCATAACAAGCTCAATAAATTGCAATCCCGTCCAAACCAGAAGAGCAGCAAATAAGATCTGAGGTAACACAGTGGTCAGGGACATTACGGGTAAGTGAGGAGCTTGAGAGTCTGATCCAAGAATCTAGAGAAAGTAGCATAGTCAGATCCCAGCCTATTTGTTGAGGAACAAATGAAAATGACAACATCAGATCGGCATTTAGCCACCAGGATACCCATATATCCAACTAGTCTACAAATCCCAGGCTCATTCTTTGAGTGCCACACATCCACCCAAAATGTTAACTGATGTGCTACTATAAAAAGGACACATGGATGTGCCAAAAACACAGAGCTTTCTTGCCTCTAAGGATGCAGGCTGAAGTCTATATTTCTAAGTCAAGTCTTATAAAGGAATATATATATATATATATATATATATATATATATATATATATATATATATATATATATATATATATATATATATATATATATATATATATATATATATATATATATATATATATATATATGGGAAAGCAGGTAAATATTAAATGAGGAAAGGTAGCCATCCCAGTCAGAGAAAATGACTAACAAGGGAGATTGAGGGAAATATATACATACTGCAACAGTGATTTTTTTTTAACATCTACCATGATGGTAAGTCACCTACCAAAATTTAATAAGTTCTTCATAAGATCAGAGTTGTACTATTCCTCACAGACGGGATGATTCCCTAAGCTCAAGAAGAGAAGGTTGTAGGAGTTGAGCCAGTAACATCCTTGGCAAAAACCAGTCCTGGATCTATATTAAACAAAAAAAAAAAAAGAACCTTCTAGCTTGTAATGTTTACTAAATGTAAAGACATAGAACCAGGTAACTGTTTCCAAAATGGATATAGGGCCCACCTCTTTCCAAAATGCTCCAGAAGAAGCAACGCACTAGTAGAATGCACCTTTACATTCTTTGGAGGATTATTTTGCCATGGCTAGAATACCAGAACTGAACAAAAAGGGAAAACCATCTCAAAGTAGCTTGCTTAAAACTGGTGTCACTTTTTTTTTCGTCATAAGACAAACATTTGATTTATTTGTCTAAAATATATAGTTTTATTCACTTAAAATTTTAGCTGTTTATGTACATCAGAGCAGTGAAGAAAGCAGAGATATGCAAGTAAACTGACCATTACAGTAGATACTTGAACTTCTGCTGTAGTCTAAGCTATATCGGCTACATCCTGCTAAATAAGACATGGCGACAGTGATTCAACGCCCTGACCTTGTAGAAAATGGGAAAATGGAGTTGATGATAATGCTTTCTCAGTCCTCAGTTACTGAAAGGATTTTACTCAGGAATGTTTTTAGTGCCAAAGAAACAAAATTCTTGGAGACCAGTTCTGGATCTTTACTTTTGAACCAGTTTGTGGTGGTGTTCAACCTGAAAATACTTTCACATCACAACCTGTTACCCCTCCTTCCTCATTTGAGTTTTCTAGTATGTAATCTTAGATTTAAAAGATGGATATCATCATATTCCTATTCATTCAGATTTCAGGCATTTATTAAGGGTGTGTGTGTGTGTGTGTGTGTGTGTGTGTGTGTGTGTGTGTGTGTGTGTGTGTGTGTGTGTTTGTGTGTGTGTCTGAATTATATTATCGGCTGTCTGTCTTACCCTTTGGGCTAGCCACCGCTCCCAAGAGTGTTTGCAGTGTCTAGCTCCTGTGATAGCTTATTCCAGACTGCAACATTTCCACATTTTCCCATATACAGACAGCTTGATTATCTTTGCAGAGTTTTTTCAAAATGTTGAAAATCTCTGTCTTGGGTCACAGATGTCTTACACAAGCTGGGATTTCAAGAGAACACTCAAAAGTACTTTTGACTGCTTTTCACAGAATTGTTCTTTTGGGGTGCCTGCTGGACACCTCAGTAAAAACAGCATTTCTGCCACTGTGGGAAAAAAATAGATATACTTAAATCTATTCTAGTAATGTTCCACTTAGGCTTAAGTCTCAGCAAAGGAATACATCAGAATACATCAGAATTCTGGGTCTCAACTGATTCCATGATTCTCATGATCCTGCTTGCAAGACTCCACATGAGAAAGACACAATTGTATTTGAAATCACTTTTCTCCCAGCATCAACACCCAATGCCATTTCAAATTCCAGGGATTTCTGAAAATAGAAATCAGACACTGGAGACAAATTTCTCAGAATTCATGTCTCTCTTCTTTCCTCCTGTTTCAAAGAAGTCAGTCACAACAAACAGCTCAGAATTTGCTTGGGGATCAGTGTCAATGGGCATAAAAGTGAAAGACAGACCAAACATATAAACATAAAAAAAGAGATGCTTGCTCATATAAATGTTCTCAGCTCCCTGAATCACCTGTGGTTCTTGGGACCTCTTCAGGTGTTTACAGACAATATCACAGTGATGTGGTACATAAACCAGAAAGAGGAACTAGATCTTACCCTATAGGGACACTAACTAACAATGTTATCATGGGATATAGCTTTACGCACAATCTCACTCTACAGACATGTTACATTCCATCAATGCAAAATTGTATGGCAGACCTTCATTTATGAAAACTGAATCAGGGGATCTTCCAAGATTTGATCCATCTATACAGATTTCATCAGGTAGACTATTTTTGCCTCATCTCTAAACAATTACTTGACAAAATTCTGTTCCAGGGCTTCATGCCAGAATATCTGGAAGACAGATGACTTTTCCTTTCCTTAGACAGGAATGTCTCTGTATGTTTTTCCACTGATTTCCAGGACACTTCTGAAAATACAGAAAGACTCCCCAAAAGATGATTGTACTCCCCTAGCCAACAGTGATTCTCCTTCTTTTGGGGATGGGCAGGGGCAATTACCACAAGCTTCCTCACAGACTGGATTTACTCAAACAAGATAAGGGTGTCTGATGCATCCCAACCCCAAGTGGCAGCTTGGATAATAAGGTTTTAATACCTTTTAGGCACCTTTTTTCTGAGGATGTACAGCAGCTATTAATGGAGGCAAGAAAGCCTGCTACAAGAAAAGAATATATTAGCAAATGGAAAAGGTTTTCTAGCTGATGCCAACAAAATAATCAACACCTATTCAGGGCTAGTGTTTCTCTGTTTTTACAATATTGGTATGAGTTACTATCGTCTGGTTCCTAGCTTCATAGGTTTGCACTAGGCTAGCTGCCCTTGTGGGCCATTTTAAGCCTAGCTAATTTCCCCAAGGTGAAAATCAAACCTTGAACCTTGCGTTTGTCAGGTAAACTTCTTAATCATTATGGTAACCCCCAACCCTTGTCTTACTCCTCAATCAAGGTTCATCTGTTGCCATTTCAGCTTGTCTGTCAATGGAGCCGCCTCTTTCACAGCAGTCTCAAGTGAAAATATTTTTGAAATGAGTTCTGCATTAGATGCCTCTTCGAAAACATGTGGCTCATCCTTGGGATCATTTTGTGTTAGAAAAACTTACTTTTGCTCCATCTGAGCCAGCTCATCAGGCTGTCCCTGAGGTTCCTGATATGGAAAGCAGTCTTACTCACTGCTCTGACTTCTGTAAGCTCTTCTGGAGGGTCATCCTTATAACACTTTTTCACTAAGATAGGGTTTCTATGACAACTAATCCTTCTTTTATGCCTAAAGTTGAATCCAAGTTTACTTTAAGCCAAACTATCAGTCTCCTCCTGTCTTCTTCCCAGAACCTGAGATTGAAGAGAAAAGATACTTCATATCGTGGGTGTCCACAGATTACTCAGGCACTAACTTGGCTGATCAAAATCTTTCAGAACTTCTGATCTGTTGTTCATCTCTTGTGAAGGTAAGAAAAAAAGGACAACCTATCTCTAAACAGACTACTTACAAATAGTTGTCTCAGGCTATTACCTTTTGTTACTCCCACCACAACAATCTATGCCAGTCAGGATTAATGCTCATTTTACCAGGGCCTTGGTTTCATCTATGGCTTTTTGGAAAGGGTTGGACTCCAGACGTATTCTAGAAATAGCAACTTGGTCCTCTGTACATACCATTACAAATCATTCCTTCTCCAGTTCTAGGACAATCTTTACTAGGACCATTCTTCTGGTGCTCCTTCACCCTCTTTTTTCTTCCTCCCAGTGCTTCTAAGCTATGGTAATCTACCCATATAGCTTAGGCTACTGCAGCAGTGATAAAAATGATGACTATAGTACAGTTATCTAAGTAAACCTATCGTAACAGTAAATGTCTGTACTGCTGCAGTAGCTGCCCCCCTCAACAATTTTTCTGCCAATGCATGGACATGACGTTTCTTTTCCTAGCACTGTCCTCTCAGGGCATTAGCCTGCCTCACTCTGTTGGCATGAAAGCTCTAAGGCTTGGCACCCAAACCTGACTTTTAGTCATCTCAGCTCGAGTTTACTAATGGTTTGGCCATGTGGATGGTTCTCTAAAGCTGGTCTGTGCATGATGTAACCTATATGGCTTAGGCTACTGCAGCAGTGATGATAATGATGGACATTTACTAAGATCTTTTTTTCACCGTTTATACATGTGGTTGCAAAAAGCAGCGATACACTGTACACTGTATACATGATGTGTTACACAATTTTTCTTTAATACTGTATGTCCTACATTTATTAAAGATAAGCTTTTCTCCTTGTAAATGTTAGGAACTGTAAAGCTTTCTGCTATATTTGTATTAAAATATCTGATTGATTGATGTTTGAAGTTTTCTCCTGAGGCCTCTGCGTAAAAAATGTTAACTTAATTTTATGTTGTGGAAGAAATTTACTGACCTTTATTGCTTCTGGGGTTCATTTATTCCTTTCCCCATTATCTCCACGACCCTGACAAACAGTCAGCATTTCCTTTTCATGTTGCCTCTGCCTCTCATTTTCTTCAGCCTCCAAATGCTGCAGTCTTTCTGCTGATTCAGTTTCCAAACATTTGGCCTACAGTTCAAGTCTCTTTAACTCCAGATGGATTTTTAAGTCCTCTGTGGAAAAACTGAACTGTCCATTTTCCTGACAGTTGTACATTGCCAAGGCCAGTCTGGTTGTCCTCCTGGTTGCTACTCTGTGATGCAGCTGTGGTTAAGGCTGCAATCATTTCTCCTTTAGTCAGGTTGGCATGCCCCAGTCCTTTGGCGTAGCAAATCTAAGCCAACTGGTTCTTGATGTATATTGTTCATGTATATGTGGTTCTCTGTTGTACTGAGAAAGAGTTTTACTCAAAAGCTTTACCTTTGTATTAAACCACCTACTTTGGATGTTCGTGTTGTGTACTTTTATTTTTTGGTGATTTATTGGACTTTTACCAACATGTTTAGCTGGTGACTCTTTTGTTTTTTACTGCCAACTGGTTCTTTGTCAGCTTGCCATAATCCTCCACTGACATCATTGCCTGTTCTCCCTGACTAACTAAGCTAACAAAAAATAAATAAAATTATTGTGATATGAAACTCTGAATGTCTACTGCTTGAGAGTAAAAACACTTTCTTACTTTCTTTAATGACCACTGTTTACAGGCTACAGGAGTTCAATATCCACACCACTGGATCCTAATATGTGATGTGGTAATCCCACCACTGCCACCCACTATGTGATGTGGATATCCTACCACTGCCAACCAATAATGTGACACCCCACCACTAGACCAGTAATCAAGGCGCCTCAATCCTCACCACTGGTACCAGTGGGGGCATACACAGGGAGGATAACAGGTACATATACAGTATTTCCAGATGCAGCTCTCTGCATCAAGTGCAATTTCCCTTAAGAGCACACAGAGACCACAGTTAATCCAGTGCTGGTATCTCCCTCTTTCTCCAGATTCCCAAAAGACTCCCCACTGGCACAGCTATGGAGTTGAGATCTCAGCTGAGTCGCCAAGCCAAGACCTCCAGCACCTTCTCTGTCCAACCAGTGCTTCGTGTCCCTGCCCAAGTAACTCACACACATACACACATATATACACACACACACACACACACACACACACACACACACATACACCTGGGAAAGGCTGGCACAGGATTACTACCTACGCCCTCTTTTGCCTGGCTATAAGGTAGTTATCACTGCCATCAGCCAACTCCTTATCAGCTACTTTAAGGCCCTTAACAAAGGATGCCCAATGTTACTGTGCAATATTAATATTAATACAAATGGTAGTTTGACCATGAGCAAGGCTATTAGGACAGGCCCCCACAGTGCCATCAAATAAATAAGCAAGTACTCTCAAAACTTAAATATCTCTAGACAGATCAGCCACAATGAAAGGTTTAAATATATTTAATAATACATAATAAACAGACAAGAAAATATTCATTACATATTCACAGTGACAGAGTTCAAAATCACAGGAAATACTTAAAAAAGAAGTTATGTACTCACCATAACGTTCCATCTGAGTAGGTAACTTCATTTGTCAGCAACCTGTGGGTATTGGATCCGACCTGGATCCGAGCCGGCAGCTTTCCAAGCTAGAGATCCGAGCTCCAAGCTCCTCCCCCTTACCCATAACGCCCTGCCACCTCCTTCCAATCCCCAGATCGCATTTGCCCATCTACATAGTTTCACCATAGTAAAGCAACAACCTGGAGAATCCTAACCTAAGGATTAACAAATGACCTGGATAAACCATCCTAGTGATCAGGAAACCAAAGAACCACGTTAGGGGGAAGGAGGGCGGGACGGTTGCTGAAAAATGAAGTTACCTACTCAGATGGAACGTTATGGTGAGTACATAACTTCTTTATCTGAAGTAGGAAACTTCATTTGATCATTAACCTGTGGGACAGAGTCCCCAGCTACCAAAAAACTTGGGAGGTCCTCAAGGAAGGATATTCTGGAGCACTGCAGAGCCAAAAGCCGCCCTTCCTCTAGACACTAAATCCAATTTATAGTGAGAGATAAATGTATGAGAGGATGCCCAATTAGCCGCAGAACAAATGTCATCTAAGGGAATTCTTGACCAGAATGCAGCTGATGTAGCCATAGAATGGGTAGAGTGAGCGCGAACCCCAGTAGGTTCTGGCAGGCCAGATAGTTTATATATGAACTAAATGCAATTCGAAATCCATCTGGCCAGAATCACCTTCGACAGAGGCTTACCCAAGAAGGGTTTAGCAAAAGAGACAAATAGCTGATTAGACTTGCGGAAGGTCGCTGTTCTGTGTAAATAAAACTGTAACTGCCTATGAACATCTAACAAATGAAGTTTATACTCCCTTTTGTTTTGATAATTAGGGAAGAAAACTGGGAGATTAATGGAATGACTGATGTTCGTCTCGGAGGCCACTTTAGGTAAGAAAGATGGGTTAGTCCTGAGAGAGACCCTGTCCTTAAGAAAAAACAGATATGGGGCTCTAATACAGAGAGCTTGAAGCTCCGACACTCTTTTAGCTGAGGTAATTGCTACCAGAAAGGCAGTTTTCCAGAACAAGAATTTCAAATCAACAGAGGCTGCAGGTTCAAAAGGAGGTCCAGTTAGGGCTTGAAGGACCAAGGTTAGATCCCAAGAAGGGACGGGGTTCCTAACAGGGGGTCTCAAGAGAAACTTACCTTTCAGAAAGGCCTTACAAATCTTGGTGGAAGAGAGGGGACTGAGATTATCTCCAATGTGAAAATGCGAGATGGCAGCCATTTGAACCTTTACAGTAGAGGAACTGGCCCCTTGCTGAAAAATATGCAATAGAAAATCCAGCACTGCTGGGATGGGAGCAGTGAAAGGGTCCAATTTCCTATGAGACGCCCAAACAGAAAACCGCTTCCATTTACTATTGTAAACCTTTCTGGTAGACGGCTTATGCGCCACTGCCAGGATAGATCTAACTGCAGACAAGATACTGGGAGTCCTAGCAACTAATGGAACTGGATCAACCATGCTGAAAGCTTGAGATCGACCAGGTTTGGGGGTTTCAATCCCGAAGGATGAGAAATTAGATCTGGGATGGGATCCAAGATCCAGAGAGGAGCTATAAGATGAGACTGCAGGCACGGGAACCAGGTTTGACGAGGCCAGAATGGGGCTATGAGGATAATCTTGTTCCCCAACCGATGAGCTTTCTGTAAGAATTTTGTTATCAATGGAAGAGGAGGATAAGCATACAGAATACCAGGTGCCAAGCATGAACTAGAGCGTCTCTGGGGCTTCCCCCGGAGGGGGAATTAGAGCGAAAAACTTGCTGCACTTCAAGTTGAAGGCGACGCGAAGAGATCGCAGCAAGGCTGACCCCACTTGCGGAAGATCTGTTTCGCTACTAAGGGATTCAGAGACCACTCGTAAGGCGAGAGGATAGTTCGACTCAGTTTGTCCGCTAGGACGTTGGACCAACCCAGAATGTGCATTGCTAGCAGAAAACGGTTGGTGGATATCGCCCAATCCCAAACTCTCATGGCCTCTTGACAAAGAGGGTAAGACCTGGTTCCCACCCTGTTTGTTGATGTACCAGACCACCGACATGTTGTCTGACTGAATCGCAATAGTCCCTGGAGGGAGAAAGGCATGAAGGGCTTGCAACGCTAGAAGCACCGCTCTCATCTCCAGAGCATTGATATGCAGAACGGTCTCTGTCTGAGTCCATGTACTTTGAACAGTTCTGCCCTCGTAATGCCCCCCCCCACCCAAGGCAAGAAGCATCCGTGGTCATCGTGGCTCGCCCTTCCCGAAGCTCTCGGGAGTGGAGCCACCACAAGAGAGAATTTTTGCACACTCTGCTGAGAGGAATCGGCAAGTCCAACGGATGGTGAAGGATGGACCACTGAATCTGTAATGTCCACTGGAGAATCCTCATGTGCAAGCGGGCTATGGGCGCAAGGTTGATTGCCGCTGCCATGGACCCTAGAGCTCTCAGAACTAACTCCGCTGATGGGGCAGGTGACTGGAGAAGGGCAAAAACGTGTAAAGTCAAACTGCGAAGTCTGTCTGGCGTCAAGAAGGCTTTGGTCTGAAGCTTGTCTATCCTGGCCCCTACGAACTCCAAGACTTGAACTGGTAGGAGGGATGTCTTCTTCAAGTTTATGGTGATCCCCAAATGGGATGCTAGACGTAGGATACAATCCCTGGCTAAGCAGAGTAGATGCCTGGTGGGAGCGGTAAGGAGCCAGTCGTCTAGGTAAGGAAAAACCTGTATAGGACCCTGAACTGGTAATGACTGGCCCCTAGCCGGAAGCGGAGAAACTTCCTGTAATGCCTGTCCATGAGAATGTGATAGTACGTATCCTTGAGGTCTATGGAGCACATCCAGTCCTTCTCCTGCAGCAGAGGCAGAATGGATTGAAGCGTGACCATCCGGAATTTTTCCTTGTCAATGAAGAGGTTCATTGTTGAAATGTCGATGATCGGCCCTAAGTCCCTGTCTTCTTTGGCACCAAAAAGAACCTGGAGTAATTGCCTAATCCGGATTGTCCTGGGGGGGACATGCTGGATGGCTCTTTTTTCTAGCAGCTTTTTTACCTCTAAAGTTGCAGCCTCCCTCTGACTGGGTGGTACATCGGGGAGGTGCCTCGACTGAGGAGGCAGATTTATGAAAGGGATAGAGTAACATCTGGATATTATTCGAAGCACCCAGCGATCTGATGTTATGGATTCCCATTGGGCCAAGTGCTTCAAAAAATGCCCCCCGACTGCCTCCAGAGAGGAGCAGTCGGGCAACCCCTCAGGGCTGCTGCGTGGGTCGATCAGAAAAGGGTTCCCGCGACCCAAAATTTTTTGGCCTCCCTCTGCCTCTGGGCCGGCGTCCACCTTGTCCTCCTCTGCCTCTGAAGGACGAAGGGTCCGGAGCGTAACAGAACTGCTGAGACTTCTGGAACCACATCTTCTTTTGTCCTCTCTGGTTCCTAGAAAAGGACCTTTGAGGAGCCGAGAAGCGGACTCCGACGGCAGACAGTGTCTTTCAATCTTTCTTGCTCTGAACCAATGTGTCGCAGATGGTCTTCCCAAACAGAGTAGAACCAAAGGGTGCGTTCGCGAAGGATGCCTTGAAAGGTTCCGCAAAGTCACAAAGCCTGAGCCAGGTGTGACGACTTAAGGCGATACCAGACCCGCTGTCTCTAGCAGCTCCTTCCGTGGCATGGGAAAGTAGCCGCATAGACGTGTTCGAAACAGATTTGAGAGTGGCCATGCAAGTTGAGAAGGTCCGTTTGTCCTCGGTTGACATGGACTCAGGGGAGACTCAGCATATTCTTTCACCAGATCCCACTGAAGTCTAATTACATGGGCCAAGTAATTCAGCGCCCTTATAGAAAAGGTGGCTGAAGCAAACATCTGCTTCTCGATACGATCCACAGTCCGAAACTCCTTATCAGGGGGATGGATCGAGGAACTATCCTGAGCGAGTTCCCTCTTGCTGGCTGCCGCCACCATGGCATCTACCAGGGAACACCAAAAACAGTGATTCTTTTTGGTTTGTGTTATCTACCAGGGAACCCTTGCTCCAAGCCGTCCTATCCACGGGGGGACTGAGAATCCTGTCTGGCCTCCTGGGGGATTGGCTCTGCAGTGTCCGGTTCCTTCCATGCCCTGGTAGTGATGAGATCAACCAGGGGGTCGGCCGGAGAGGACACCCAAGAGGTAGACGGGCCTGTGTCGAACTCCTCCAGAAACACCGACTCATCCGAGGAAGGCTTTTAGGCTGACCACCTCGCTTTCAGGCGAAGCATTTCCATAATGTCTCCAAAGGAGATGTCATGGGGGGGGTGACCTGGGGGAACCTTCCCCTTCTTCCAAATCGGTGTCCTCCGTGAGGGACTCAGGGGAGTCCAAGTGCCTCCTCTTACATTTACGTTTGTGAGGGACCTCCTCGGTGGGACTGTCCAAGGAGGGCTCACTAACAGGGCCGTGTTCCGCCAGTGGAACAGGCTGGGGCGTCAACGCAGGCTGTACCTGGGACTGGATGATGGAAGACAAGCCCAGCTGCAAGGGAGTGGGGGCTGGATCCGAAGAAAGAGTAGGGGGTCTCAAACCTCTCGAGAGAACCCTCTCCACCACGTCGAAAGCTGAGGGTGAACCAATCTCTCTTGGCTCCGTCGTTAACACCCTCAGATCCGGCACGGGGATCGGAGCTGAAGCACTCGGACTCGAGAGGGAAGTGTGCTCCAACCGAAATGGAGCCGAAGACACACTGGCCCCCCCGGATCCAACGCATGGCTCACGGCTCCGAGAGCTCGGATCCAAAAGGGGATCAGAGAAACTCGAGGGCATGGCCGGCGTCGAGGTAACTATAACCATCGGCGCCGACACCCCGGCTCCTGGACTACTCGGATCCGATGGCTCCGAAACCCAATAATGGATCAGAGAAGGAGCTATCGGGGCAAAAAGTGGGGCTGATTTGGAGGAAACGACGCATCATCCAGTCCATGTCAGCGCCGGAGAGACTGTGGGTTGACCTAGAAGAGGCTGCCGAAGCTGGCCAGGAGGGCAGCCACGACGACCTCGAAGATGGTCGGGCCTCCTCCTCCGGCTCCGGTGAGAAGCGTGGAGAACAGAGCTGAGGAAGGCCCGGAAATCTTCTGAGGTGAGGAGAGCAGCTTGGCAGGTGGGACCGAGGGGGCAGAGTCGGCCCACCGCTTGTGGCTCCTATGCCTTTCTTTTTCCTTCTCTCTCCCCTGCTCCCTTTCTCTCTCTCTCCTCTCCTTCTTCTCCTTCCTAGAGTCCCTCTCACCCTGAGAAGAAATGGGAGGTTGAGTTCCAGCCAGGGGAGAGGGAACAACAGGCTGAACAGCCACAGACGTAGCTGTAGCCACTGAGGGAGAGGAGGAGGAAGCTGACTCCGAGGGTAGAAGACCCGCCAGAATCAGCTTATTCCTCCTATCCCTCAGGGCCAGAGGGTTAAAAGCTGCACAAATTTGGCAGCCCGAAGACAAGTGCAATACCTCCAGGCAGAGGACGCACTGACTGTGGCCATCTGCTGGGGAAAGCTTATGACCACACTCAGTGCACTTAGTAAAAATGGCCTTAGAGGCCTCGGCCATTATCCCAAAAGAAAACACACACGCGCCTCACACAATCACCTAAGGGAAAAAAAAGGGGAATTACTAGGCTTTAAACTAAGAGGAACAGTAAAGGTTTAAACTAAGGAGTTAACTGTTTAAACTAAGGAGTTAACTGTTCACACACACAAAAAAAAAACGAATAAGATTTTAGAAAACTTTCCTACTCGCAGATCGCTTAAAGCTAGGAGCTCGAGAAATCCGTGCTTGACAAAGCCACGGCAAAGGAGATCTGGGGATTGGAAGGAGGTGGCAGGGCATTATGGGTAAGGGGGAGGAGCTTGGAGCTCAGATCTCTAGCTTGGAAAGCTGCCGGCTCGGATCCAGGTCGGATCCGATACCCACAGGTTGATGATCAAATGAAGTTTCCTACTTCAGATACAACATTGCAGGACTGTCTCAAATAAATAAATAAAAATATCTAAACTATGCTTTGCTATATTCTTGACTAAATCTAAGAGAATTATATTATTCCCTAGTAACTTACTTCATCAAACCAAAGCAGATGTGAGGTGAATGGTTCTAGTCAGGTTCAAGACAGAATACAGAATACCCTGTCTCTCTAAGAGACTTCTCATTAATATCTCAAATATACTGCTGGGATAGCTTGCAGGATCACACCATTTCTTGACATCTGACTCTATCCCAGGTGAAACCCCCACTTCTGGAAGCTTGGCAGTATTTAGCATCTACCTGTGAAAATAAATAGACCTCACATCTTTGGCAGATGCTGGAAGTTGTAAAACAATTGCATTCCTTCATACTTTCAGTAGTAGTTCTCTCTGAAGACACTACAGAAAGCTTCATTGTACAGACATTATGTCTCTAGCTGCCTTGAAACTGAAAGATACATCTTATTATTGCATAGCCATAAAGTAATTTAATTTCAGCTATTTTTCTGAAGTTAGCCTCCTGTATTCCAGTTTCCACTGTTGAAAATATATACATTTAAACAGCTACAATAGTGAATGTACATTTCTGTTCTCTTCCAGCAGGGTGCATTGTGGTTACATCCTAAGCACAAGCACTTTATAAAATACCTTTTTAACACACATACCAGTTTGATATACATATGACATATAGTTGTAATATAGTTGTTAACTCAAGCATCTTATATAAATCATGTTGATATTCACAAATGACAATTATTTGCAAAATTCCAGCTAGCTGTACTGGCAGTATCCCCTTTCGTCATATATACATAAGACACACACAGATTATTTAAAACATTTTTAATCCACAATTCTTTGCTTACAGATATTCTACTTTCTTCACACTGCTTTTCTTTCTATTCTCCTCTTTATTTCACCCTCTCTATTCACTCTACTCCTCTGTCCTTTTAAATAATGCAACTTTTTCCAGTCTATAAACACCGCATATTTCAATCTGGTAACTGCATCTTGGTTCAACAAATGTGTTGACTATTTCTTCTACACAAATAGCCTTTATCTGTGTCTTCTGACATGATTGCCTACCTTTTATTGTATTCTGACAGGACAGCATCCCTGTCAGTAGGTGCAATTATTATGACTGCATATGCTCTTGTGTGCTTAAACTTCATGAACTGTATTAGCTATCAGTAATGGTATATTGCTTTACAATCACTGTATGTTCGTGCCTTTGTTTTAAGTCATGTCTGGAAAGGGTCCTTGTACTGATCCACTTACCCAGTTAACAAATTTAAATAGCTAAATAAATCAATCCAACACAAAACCAGTGATAGCCATTTACACTCGCAGTTGTGGGACCTATATCATTTCCTGCTGTTCTGTAGAAAATGTATGTTTTGCACTGGAATCCAGTGATGGTACATCATATTTTCTGGTGCTTAAAATTGCCTTTACAAAGACAACCTTCATGCATCTGGGATGCATTAGAAGAGCACTAGAAGGGTTTGTTTTTTCATTTTTATCACTTCTCTATGCAAGCAGAAAATGACCACCACTGCAAAACACTAGGAAAAGCTAAATCACTAAATCACTCCCAGTCAAACAAAGAAGTTATCTATTAGACGCTCAGCTACCCAAATGTCTGTGTAACCAAACAATTTCATCACTGGCATTCAAAGAACACAGTCCCCACACATCCTACAGCCTCAGTAATTATGACAGCTCTATTCCCTTATTACAAGCTCCCAATACCAACCTTCACTGCACAGATCACTACTTCCCAATCCTTGGTCCCAAACTATGGAAATTTCTTCCTTCCCATCTTAAACAAGCACCCTCCTACTCATAATTTCAGCCAAAATTAAAGACTGACCTTAAACAAAGTAGCCAAATGCGGTAACTCTCTGGCAACATTACATAATCCCTCCTCAATTTCCCTCAGCCCCAACCTGTCGGCCAACCTCAACAACTTATAACTCCTAATGTTTATTCGATGTTTAATCGACATACACATCTATCTGCCAACTGCTTACAGTGTGATGTAGCTGTATAGAATTTCATCCATTATATATATATATATATATATATATATATATATATATATATATATATATATATATACTGCAATGTTTTCTTTGTTGTTACATTGTATGTAATGTAATGATCTCTATTGTTAATTGTCTCTCTTTGTACTGCAATTTCCCATGGGATAGACTAAAATTAGTAGCTATGGCCAATGCACTATGCTGGTTAAAAAATTTAATGAAGCAAGCAAATAAATAAAGAAATGCATGTTCTGGTCCTTTTTCTGGCTTTGAGTTTTATAAGGAACTGTTGTGGCAATTAAAGTTAAATGCTGCAAAACCCCCTGGGTTAAATGACAATATTAGTATCCACAGTGTATTGAAGATTAGAAGGGCCAGGTTATAGCATAGGATTCATTATATATGTTTTTTTGTAGTTATATAACATTACTGTTTGGCGTACTCATTGTATAAAGAATTCATAAATATTTTTTAACTTCATTCATTAACTATGTATAAATTTGAAATTTTATATTTTGTTGCAGTTGCATTTTAAGGTTTATATGTACAGCAATTTGTATTTTAGAATTTTAGAAGTTTTAGAAGTTTACATACATATATATTTTTTAGAATATTTATATAGTAGTTATAATATAATATATATAAATATAATGCATTAATTGAATTTCAATGGTTTTCATCAAGTATAATGTATTGTTTTTAAGGTTGCATACATATTCATATATTAATCTTTTTTGTTATACCTTTAAGAATGTAACCTATTTAATTTAATTTAAATTACTTTAATTTACTCTAATTAAATAATCAGGTGCAGGTCAGATGACCATTGAGTACTATAAATGGGTTAGGGTTCCTCATACACACATCTTGACAAAGCCTGGTATCAGCCAGGCGAAAGCGCTTGTTTCAATTTTGTCTGTCAGTTTTTTTCGCTATTGTCACGTCTATTAAAGACTTTGTGTTGAAGAAATTTCGTGGTTGGCTGTCTCTGCTGTGGTTTACACTACTTCTTGGTTGGTGACTTATTTCAGATCAACATATCAAGTTATCATCAGCACTATACATGTCAATCCAAAAGCAATCATTGACATTGCTTACACAATGAATACTTTAAGAATGTCTTTTTTTTCAAATCTTCTCTTTTCCACTTATTCCATATCAAATCTTATTAGCTGGAACAAATTCTAACATAAAAAAAGTGAACATCCCCAAAAACCACTACTGACACACATCCCAAAATATTCACAGCATAGGTTGACACGATATAATCACAATCTTTTAGTAAGATATGTAATACCTAGTTAGCATTTCAAGCTTTTAACACTATACAATACTGTTTTCATATTTAAGTATTTTCGCCTTATTATTAAATCTTAATGTTTCCCTTACCTAACTTTGGGGGGGGGGGGGTTGGCCCAGCAATCAGAATACTAAGAGCAGTACTGGCTCTTCACAGCTGCATTTACCCGAGATTCTCTAGGTATCTCTTTCCCAGCTAACTTTCATAGCTTATCGTCCATGCTATCTCATTTAAGGCATGTCCCTTCTCTTATCCATCTTCCCCGAGTATTTGCATGCATCTCTGCCACTTCATCATATATGCCTGCCATTTCTTTCTTATCCAAATTTCTTCCTCCCTCCCCATCAATAATGTCATCAACTGCTTGATTTACAAAATAGCGGTACTGTCAACCTTCTTCCACTGTTGCATTACAGCCTTTTTTGCTATTAACAAAATTATCTATTCCATGTTTTAGTATCTCACTGGTATTTATTTCAATCAACCCAGGAAATGCATCCTTTCAGTCAAAGCTCAGCTACAGTGAACCACCTTCTCTATAAATGCTTGCAATATATTCTAATTTGTGTCTTTCAGCTTTTCCCGGTTAGGGGTCTCCACAGCAGAACTCCGGTCCGCTAATGATTGGCAGTTGATTTTTACGTACCGGCTTGCCAGGCCTGACGCACAACCTTCATTGAAGGTATGCCCATTCACGCACGTCTCCACGCAGAAGACGCTCTAGCTGAGAATTGAACTGGACAGCGTCTTACTGTGAGGTGACAACGCTACAGCAGCACCACCACCGCGGGTCTTTCTAATAGCCTACCACATTCCCAAAATATATGCACACAATGCCATTGATGCCTACTGTTGCATCACCAACAAATCCTGTTTGCACTTAGGAATATTTTAGCAGTCCTCTATGGTGTTTAAAGTATTTGTACAAACATTTCCAGGCAAAATTCCTGAAACTCCTATACTTTGCGGCGTATTTTGCACACTAAGTTGACAATAACCCACCTCTGAGATCTCCATGTCCAATTCTTTAATCCAAAGGTCCTTTATTTTCCTGATAATCTCCTCCTTCATACTATCCAATATTTTATGTGCTCTAGATAAAATCGCTCTTTTACAGTCCTCACCCTCCCTAAACTCCACTATTACCTTAATCAGCTCTGGAGTATTCCCCACTGGTATTTTCCTCCATTTCAGTTTCTCTAGTACATTAGTTAATACCAAACATTCGAATTCCAAGATGTCAGCTAAGCCATACTTTCCTGTTACTTTTGTCCATGCCTTTATTCAGTTTTTCATCATCTGCATACAATGCCAAAAAACAGTTCTACAGTTCCTTATCATCTCAAACACATCCTACCAGCAAAATCTCCCCATTCAAACAACCCCAAGGGTAATTCTTGAACTTCAGACTCAATAATGACACCTATAACTTCCATCTGGGGAGGTTCTAAAAGAAGCTCCAGTAAGTCAGCTCCTTCCCTTAGACTGTCTGTCACCTCCCATGTCACTTTTTTCTGTTCTGATTGTATCCCAGTTTTAAACATCTCATCAGGAGTGATAGCTGACATACCTGTAAAAAAGTCCTGATAAATGGGATTCTCAGCAACCCCCCCCCCCCCCATATTTGGGCATTACCACAAACTCTCAGGCCAACCTGAGTTTAGTACTGTCTCACAGAAATAATGCCATTAATGAGTTAGGTTCATAAGGTGTTTACTAGGCTAATGACCACAAGGGTCTTTTTAACACTAGCCATGCATCCCAAATCTCTGATAAGTTCTCGTACCCTTGATAAGTGTAAGTAGGGGCTTGAGAGTTGAAACATTTACAAGCAAGTGCTTGGGAGATGAACTATTTACAGGCTGCCTATGTCCATTAAAGACATAGGTGCCAAACTAGGGATGGATTTCCTGTTCCCCATCCAAATGTCCAAGTTACACTTGAATTAGGTTAGGGAGGAACTGTACTTCAAATGGATAGGGAACCTGATCAGGAGAAGGGGTAGTCTCTAGGATATATACCTGTCTCACCAGCAGGTCCTATTTATATCACAGGCAATGTTTAACTCTTTAGAAAAGGTAATTCTGGTGCTGTTTGCTTTGTGGATATGCAGGAGCTCCATCAGAGTGGGGTCTGAGAATGCCTTGTATGCCGGGTATACATCTCCCCTCAACAGCCTGTAGGAGACAGAATACAGGGATAAAGTGTTTAGGTGGTCTGCATAGGACATGACACTTATACCCTGTATTTTTGTAGTGAGAACCTCTATGGGCATTTCAATTTTTGGATATGCCCAGTTAGGTACAAACCAAAGGGGACATTGTACTCAATAACAGGTCTGATGAATGCCAAATACAGTGGAACAATGACTTAGTTGGACCTAGATGCCATACCTTTGTTTATAAGTTGCAAAACATAGAATGATTTCCTCACTACTGTAGACATGTGATGGTCAAAGACTAGATTACTGTCTATGTGTGCCCCCATGTCCCTGACTAGTGGGTCAACTCTTAGGGGTGTGCTGTCAATATGACAAGGGCGGAGGACTTCCCAAAGGATATGATTATGCATTTCATGGCATTTAGTTTTAATCCACAGCTCTGGCACCAGTTGTATGTCTGTGTCAGCCCTTCCTGGAGAACATTTGCACCAGTGGGCGATTCAATGACAGCTCCTAATTTGCAATCATCTGGCCAATTTGACATTGGCCTTGACTTTAGAGATGTAAATGCCAAAAGACAGAGGTCACAGGACCGATCCCTGAGGGACTCCAATTGTGACTGACCTCTTTGAAGAGGTGGAATCCCCAGTTCTAAATTCCAGGGTCCTGTCTGTGAGCCAGCTGATTTTCCATGGGGCTACATAAGGGTTTGTACCTAACCTCTTAAGTTTGTCAACAATGCCTGAGAGGGGGAATGTGCCAAATGCCTTGTTCAGGTCAAGGTAGGGAGTATGAACCATTTTGTCTCATCCATTGCTTTGGTGACCTTCTCAAAGAAGTCCACCAGATTGAGTAGACATGACCTACCCTTGATGAAACCAAACTGGGTTGGGTCTAGTGTTTGGAGGTTTCCCTATGTCATTACTGAGCATTTCCATGATCCTTCTTTCCATGGCTTTGTACATGAGACTAGTGCAACTTATGGGTCTGTAGTTTCCAGTACATGGTCCACCTTTCTGCAGAGGGATGACTTGCTGTTCTCCATTTATGAGGCATGAAGCCTCTTTGAAGGCTACAGTTGTCAGTCGCCAGGTCAGGATAAAATAAGCGCGCATTATGGGTTCTTGTTCAAGCAGCTTTATTATATGCAAACACATCATAAATGAGATTAAGTAATTTTAACTTATAAAGAGATAAGTAATTTTAACTTATAAAGAGATTAGCTATCATCCACCTTCAAAATGGCATTGAAGATAACACGTTTCGTATTTATATGCACACACAGATCTTGGAAATGTTTCTTAAAGGTGCAACACACCTGCTATTCCCTCTTTGAGAAAATGCATTAGAAATTGTCACTGAAATTAATGAAGATGCAATTTACATAGAAATGATTTTCATCATGCAGTTATATAAAGCTAGACACATATATGCAACTACGTCCAAGTTGCTGTGTATTTCACACTAGGCTTTGAAATGTGACCATATCATGTGACATAAAATCTGGGATCTGGTTTAGCAACTGGGATCATCTCTGTTGACTGTTCAGTCTTAGGAAAACTGGAATCATCTGCCGGAACAGTATCAGTAGTCAAGACATGTTTTGGAACAAGAATATCATCTGGATTGTTCTGAGAGTTAGAGTCTTTATCACAGGTACGATGCTGTGATATCAGTTCTGCTACAGAATGATGTCTGTGATTTCCCCTGTACTCCACACCCTCGGATTACCAAACTAGGATCTTGGCGCTGCACAAATACTCGTTACTTGACCAATCCGGTCAAAACCTTTTGCTGTTTGTATCCTCACTGTCTCTCCTTTTTTTAATGGATGAAGAAATTTGCTCAACTTGTCATAGTTGGACTTTTGGAAAGAACACTTTCTAGATAACTGGGCTTTGATTGCTTGGTTGAACTTAGCTTTAGGCCTCAATAAACTAGAACTGATAGGCAATGTTGTTCTGGTTTGCCTAGATAGAAGTCTCTGAGTAGGTTAGCCAAGTACATTGTCATGGGGTATATTTCTGAGATTGAGTACATTCAAAAAACCATCGGTATTATGCTTTGACTTCTCAAGTAATTGTTTTGCACTCTGTACTCTGTTCAGCAAGTCCATTTGACTGCGGATACTCTGGACTACTAGTAACATGTATGAAGTTCCATTCTCTGGCAAATTTCTGAAACAATTGACTGGTGAATTGTGTACCACTGTCAGAGATTAATTTCTGTGGACTGCCATGGACTGAGAAATGGCGCCACAACTTAGTAATGACTGTAGTAGAAGTTATATTAGGTAGTAAATCAATCTCAAACCAATCTGAGTAAGAGTCTACCAGTACTAAGTAATGTTGATTGTAGCTACTGACATATTTGAGTCGAACAATCGGCCAAGGTAGATCAGAACTTTGACTTAGGTGAAGTGGTTTTCTTTGTAAATGTGCTTTAGTACTATTACATACTGAACAGGAAGAAAGTACTCTATCAATGTCTTTCGCTAGAGAAGTCCAAAATATTAGTCCTCTAGCTCTTTTCGCTAGAGAAGTCCAAAATATTAGTCCTCTTGCTCTTTTCTTAGTAGATTCGGAACCCAGGTGACCATGATGCAAAATCTGGATATATTCTTGTTGAAAGGAAGCAGGAACAAGAATTTTAGTACCTTTGAAAATAATGCCATCTTCCATCAACAACTCATCTCTGTAAGAAAAGTAAGATTGCACTTCTGGTTGTACACTTGATTGCTTTGACGGCCATTCAACACTAATATAGTGATTGAGCTTCTGAAAAACTGGATCAGTCATTGTATGATCTCTTAGCTCATCAAGTCTTGTGGTAGAGAAATTACACACTTCCATAATATCAAAGTCAAAATTCTCTGTATGAAGCTGTTCTGTTGTATTTCTAGGTGCTCTGGATAAGGTATCAGCCAGATAAAGAAGTTTGCCTTTTGTATAGACCATTTTGAAGTTGTACTTTTGCAATTTGAACATCATTCTTTGTAATCTCACTGGAGCTGAATGCATAGGCTTCTTTAAAATAGTGACCAAAGGTTGATGATCAGTTTCAATCTGGATTTCTTGACCATAGACATAATCATAAAACTTGGAACATGCGAACACTATTGCCAAAAGTTCTTTCTCGATTTGACCATACCACATTTCAGTCTGGGTAAGTGTTCTAGATCCGTAGGCTACTGGCTTGCCTTCTTGGAGAATAACTGCACCTAAACGAAATTTTGAAGCATTGCAGGAAAGAGTTACTGGTTTGCTGACATCATAGTATCTTAATGTTGGGGGGCTAGCAATTTTCTGCTTAAGAACTTCAAATGCTCTCTGGTGCTGGTCTAGGTATGACCAAGTAACATTTTTACATGTGAGCTCCTCAACGGTGCTGTTAACTCACTGAAATCTTACATAAACTTGCCTAAGTAATTGACCATACCAAGAAAACACTGTAGAGTTTGCACATTATCTGGTGCTGGCATCTCAAGAATGACTGCTTGCTTGGATGGGTCTGGTCTCAAGCCAATACTTGTAAACAAAAAGCCTACATATGTAACTTCTGATATTCAGCATTTGCACTTCAGTGGATTGAGCTTCAAAGTTCACTTCATGCGCTCTGTCTAGAACTCTCTTAAGATTTCTGTCATGCTCTATGTCACCAGTGCCTCCGACCAGAAGATCATCTACTATTATGGCACACAGATAGCCAGAAAAAAATTGCTCCGTTGCACGCTGGAAGATTTCACTTGCAGAATTTATTCCAAATGGCATCCTCAGGAATCTATATTTTCCAAATGGGGTACTGAATGTAGTCAGTAATGAAGATTTGCGATCAAGCATCACTTGCCAAAATTAATTCTTTGCATCTAAGACTGAAAAAAAACAGTGGCATTCGGTATCAGGGCTGCAACTTCTTCAACTGTATGCATGGGATGATGCAGTCTCTTCAATGGTTTATTCAAATCTCTTGGGTCAAAGCATATTATGATTTCATCTGAGCCTTTTTTATGAGCTGCTACCATGGACGACACCTATTCGGTAGGTTCTGTAACTGGACAAATTACACCTTGTACCATTTTGTCCATCTGAGCTTTGACCTTATGCTGCATAGCTATTGGAACTCTTCTTGCTGGTCTGACCACCACTGTACTGATTTCTGGGTCTAATTTCATGGAATACACAACTGGAAGTTTGCCCAATCTGTCATCGAAAACATCAGCATACTCTGAAAAAATAGCATCGGTGAAGCTGGAACTAGGACATGTGCTTATCTGATGAACGTCTTTGGTAAAAGAAAGCAGATTCATTTTCAAGCTGTCTCTGAGACCCAATAATGACTGCACAGGTCTTCGAACCACATAGAACAATAGGCTATAACAGCTCTTAGCCACATAACATGAAAGCACTACTGAGCCTTCGGTTTGAATCTCTTCACCTCTGTAAGCTACAAGTTTCACACAACTAGTCACATTCAGTTGTTCACCAGCTCTGACCCTTGCAAAAGTATCTGCAGACATGACATTACACTTTGTACCAGTGTCTACTTTAAACTCGGTGGACTTACCATTGATCTAGACAGTACAAAGCACTTAATTTCTTGTCAACAAATCTACTGCATCAATCTTTTCACCAATTACTGATACACTATCAACATTGAAAGCAGGTCTATTTGATTAACTTGCTTTTTGGAGTGACCCTTCTTTGTAACTGTGTGAGGCTTACTTGATTTAAAAAGTCTTTGAAAATGGATCCATTTTTTATACTTATGACATTGCTGACCAAATGCCATGCACGTTTCTTTTCTAGACTCATGGTTAGCACCAACAACTGGGACAGTGTACAATAAAGCCTGGTTTGGGTTTTGCTGATTCACTCTTATGCTGTACCGAGTAATGTCTGTTTTGCAGTAGGTACCCTTAGTTTTGCACTGAGCATGCTCCTTTAACTAAAGTGTTCTTGGAATGTGCTAGAAGACAGCTTTTACCTAGAAGTCCCGCAGGGGCTGCTGCTGCCATGTGCTTAGGCCTGCTTTTGCCTGTCACATGTTGCATGCTGTTTACATGAGCTCTGGAGCCTACTGAAACCATGCTCTTATCACTAGCAAGCATATTTGTGTGCCTTTCTGTAACTTCATGAATCTGACAAATCTCAATGGCCTTACTCAGCATTAAATCACTGTCACAAAGCAAAATCTTTCTCACAGCAGCATTATTAATACAGCACAAAAGTCTATCCTTTATTAACTCATCCTTTAAATAACCAAACCTTCACGTTTTAGCTTTGTTTCTAAAATCAGTAATATAAGCTGTGATAGTTTCCCCTTGCTCTTGATCGCGTGTAAAACAAATGCCTCTCTAATGTAACATTAGTCTGAGGGTTATACATCTCTCTGAAATTGCTCTTTAAACACTCGGGGGTCTTCCCTTGATTCAGCCTGCATAACAACACAATGAGTTTCTCCTTCACCTTCATATACTGTTGGTGTATACACAAATTAACTGGCTGCTAGGTTCAGCAAAATGAATGCCCTGGTATGTGCATCTTTATCAGAATAAGCTGCTTGTATAAATATATTGTATTCTTGCTCAAATATTCTCCAATTCTCTGCAATGTTCTGATCAAACACAAGTCGCTGTGGCTTGCGAAATCTCTCTGCCACATTGATAAATCTCAGTGAAAACTTTTGCAATTGTGCATGAACACACAAACACACATGTGCATACCCATATACATGTGCCTGAAATTTATGCCAGTACCTGTAACAACACAACGGGCCTCTGTATAACTGAATTTCATGAAATAAGTTTCCTGGGCACTGCAACACTTTGAAATTTCTTTACTGTAAAGCCACTTGCTTTGAAATTATTTTTTTTATCATACAAGCCATTTATCTTGTAAAGGCAAAATGCTAAAGTCATTTTTCGTTATTATTTTACTGTACAAGCCTTTGTCTTGTAACCACTTTAACACCAAAGCCATTTATCAACATTTTACTGCAGAAGTCATTTTATCATCATTTTAAGAAACATTTCGAACAACTGTACAGTGCGAATAAGCTGAGCAATAGAAGCTGAGGGCAAGTTTCGAAGTAACTGTACTTTGCGAATACACTATCTGGAAGCAATGGCACTTTACGAATGAACTGTTTCGAAGTAATTGCGATTTACGAATAAGCTATCTCGAAGTAATGGCAATTTGTGAATGAACTGTTTCGGACTAATGGCACTTTGCGAATAAACTGTTTCAAAGTAATCGCAGTTTGCGAATGCACTGGGCAGAAGAAGCTCAGAGTGAGAAACATCTCAAAATAGCTGCACTTTGCAAATACACAGTACACAGCACACTGGAATCTTCCCACAATGGCTGCACTTTGCCAAACAACTCTGTATAGTGCGAGAGACGCTCTGTAATGGCAACACTCTGTGAACAGACACACCTAGGCACAAGAAACTTTTCGAAATGGCTTCACTTGACTGCAATTCAAGAAATAGTTACACTTTGCACACAACAGACTCTTTGGAATTAATGCACAGCAATAAGCACACACTGTACGCACTTTTACACACTTTGAGATACTTCGAACAACTCTAGTTATGCTATCCAAGGCTTCAGTCAATGCGAAGTAGAAATTTGTACCAAACGCAGTAATCTGCCCAAAACACATGCAGTCGCCTTTGCTTTATTTATACTCAATGTGCCCTTTTGTGCCCTTTTCTGCCCTTTATGTGCTAGTCGTTTTGCTCATTGAATCACATAATATGCCCTTTATGCCCTTGTGTTATTCTCGTTTTGCTCATTTAATCTCTTTTCATGCCCATTGTACACATTTTACCTCTAAACATGCTTGTTTTACTTTAAACCTGCTTGTTTTACAATTCTGAGGCAATTCTGAACCTTTTATGTACTTTTCTAATGCTCGTTTTATCAAATAACTCGGTTTCAAACATTTCGTCTAATTAATGAGTTCTTTTCTATTTCTTGTTTGTTTAATAAACTTTTCTGTGCTATTCGTTTGCTTAATATATTTTGTGCCCTTGTACTGCTCCGTTTAACCTCTTTCAATAAATAAATCATTTGTGCATGTTCTCTTTACCTTTAACTTGTCTCTGGCACTTTTCCGCTCTCGGTTCTTTTAGTTTGCCTTCGCCATTACCTCTGCGCATTGTGGCTCAGAAGAATAGTCTTTGCAATCCTAGTTCTGACACCATGTCACTCGCCAGGTCAGGATAAAACAAGCGAGCATCGTAGGTTCTTGTTCAAGCAGCAAATGAGATTAAGTAACTTTAACTTATAAAACAGATTAGCTATCATACACATGGATGTTAACATTCTGGCTGCACCTTTCGAAATGGCACTGATGCTAACACATATATAAAAATTGGCCCTTATTAGCTACAGACAGAGTTTGCAATAATTTTAGTAATATGAAACTGAAATTTGTTTTTAAGAAAGGTTTGACTTTTAAGAACATTTTACATTTTCAGGATTTACCTAACAGTAGAATTAAAGGCATTTTCAAATGCGAATCTTGCCCTCATTGTAAGTACATTGACATAGGAAGTTCCTTCACCATCAGAGATAGAAAATATGAGACAAGACATAAATATAATTGTAATTCTAGTGGAGTTGTTTATATAGCTTTATGCCAACATTGTACCAGTTTCTACATACGGAAGACAGATAGGAAACTGAGAGAGAGACTTTATGAACATCTCTATGCTATAAAGAGAGAAAAGTTAGAAAATGCTTTAGCAAACCATGTAAAAAACATCCAGAGCACTGGTTTAAGTTCAGGATTATCGACCAAATCCAAAAAGAAGGGGGGGGGACCTGCATCTTTAAAATTAGAAGCATGTGAATTAGTTTGGCAACTACGTTGCCATTCATATGTATTACCTGGGTTAAGTGATGTTTGTTCAATTACTTCCATACTAAAGTTAAAGAGCTTGAATAGATAGGTAAGGCAGGGATGTTAACAAATAACTATTCAATATTTTTTTAATTTTTAATGGTTTTATGTTTGAATATGGTTTTAAAATATATGTAAAATAATGTTTTATTAACATAAAAGTTTTACGTAACAATGAATTAAGATTTATAGCATATAAAATATGTATGTCTAAGTAATTTGTAGGGCAAACCACATGACTAGTGTTGGAATTGGATCAGGTGATTGATCACATGATGAATTTTAAAGTATAACAGTTGAATGTTTTGTGTTGTATGTGTTTTTCTGAAAAAGATTGGTACTGTACGATTGGTACTGTACCAAACAAAAGCGCTCATAATATTAATAAAAGTGGGTTGTGTGCCGTGCTGGACTGAGGCTGCTTCTCTGTGGATTTTTCAGTGGTTTGTTTTCCAAAAATTGTATTTCCTGTATGTTTGATATCGTATATGATTTCCATTTAATGGTGGGACAGTTAAAGTCGCCCATGAATATGGTACTGGGTTGGATGGTGAGTGTTTCCAATAAGTTTAAATACATGGTATGGGTATCCAGGGTCATGTGGGATCACTAGCTTGCAACAAAGTGGTATGGGATTTCACCTATGGTGATCTGAATGTGGAGAAGCTCAAGTACATTGTCATGTTTGACCAGCCTTGAGGTGTATTTATTTTTGATGTAAATCGAGACACCTCCACCTTTAGTCCCTGTCTATGTAGTAGCTGGTCTAAATGTGTGGAAATTACCTTGTATTGTCAGTGTGCTCTCCACGGCTTTAAACCATGTCTCAGCGACCACACAGACATCAGCATTCTCTGGGGTGAAGAGAGCTTCTAGGGAGTGGAGTTTTTTGTTTAGACTCCTAGCACTGAGCAGTAACACCGTTAGATTTTCTTGATTTTGATTTGCTATGTCAGAAGTACTAAACTACTAAAAAAGGCATTATGGGGGAGGACGATGTTTTAACTAATATTCAAAAGCCTACAGGGGAGAAGTGCAGACCATCCCTGACAAAGCAGTGTGGTCTATTGACTATCTCCTTCCATGCTGACAAATATTGCACGCCCTTAGAATGACACCAGAAAATAAGCCAAATATTAAAGTCTGTCATCTTTCGTTTATATTGTGGCATCATCCTCGGAGAAGGTAAAATGCTGTTCAATGCTGGGCTCATACCAGTCTAGGACACATATTCATAGGCAGCAGAAGCTGCTGAAGACTGGGGGTGGCACTTAGTGATCTAAAAAGGGCAATTTTGTTTAAAAACTATTTACTACCACAACATAGGTTCACTTAGAGGACATTTTTAAGCTTAGCCAATTTCCCTTTTGGTGCTTGAATTAACATTTCCTGATTGGTCTTATCTATCCCATGGCTGATAATTGTACATTAGCCCTAGTGAGAATAACTGTGCTCATACCATAGATAATCTGAAGGGACCCATGTAAGGAATGCAGCATTTAGGAACTGCCTCTATCCATTAGTGGCATAAGGGGCAATCCTGGAGCACATTTTCTATTACCCATCCTTAGATCCAAGTTGCATTTGAATATGGACAGGGATGAGCTTTGTTTTACTTGAATGGATAGTCTGTAACCCCCTGCAGCTCCAGCAGCAGCCCCCTCCCCAGCTACTCCAGTGTTCCATTACTTGGCTATTTCTCTTCAGTTACCATAAACACTGTTCAAACTTGTCAGCATGCATACTGTTTTTTTATTTACTTCTACAATGATTACAAAAACTGAAATAAAATAGCAGAAACACTGAGCCATTTTCTAAACAAATAATACAGTCTCACAATGAAAACAGACTTGGCATGAGCAGTAAACTTCTCTGTCCTTGAAAGGGCATGAAAACCCACATTCATTTTGCATCTGGCCAGTAGAGGACTAAGCTTACCTCTGGGTTGTTTTCAAACCATAGGCTCTTTACAAATTTTTAGGGCCATGCATACATATATGCGTTCTTTGATTCACCTTCCTGATTGCATTAAATTATATTCCTTGTACAATACAGCACCACTTGTTAGAATGTGTTTTAAATTTGTAGCTTTGAACAGTCTTCTAGTAAGCAATGAAACAAAATGTATGAACCAATAATGAAAAAAACTACCCATTTCAGAAAATGTTCAACCATAAAAGGCCACTCAAACTTCTGTCATTACACTCCAACAATATCAGTAAATATGCAAAAATCTCTGCAGAAGTAAAGTCATCTAAATAATTCCACATTAAAGGGATCTGTAACTAATGAAGAGGTTGCTGCTAGAAAACAACTTTATATTCCATTGTTTCATCTACAAATAAAGTGCCTATTGCCCTTGAAGAGTAAATTGCCTATGTTACATTAAAAAATTATAAGCTAGTAATATTGCAATAGGAATGGCTGACAAACTGATAACAGGTTCATAGTTACTAGGTAACTCCTCCAAAGGAGGACATTCACAGGACTGCAGCATCAACTCCCTTTAAAGTACAGCTCAGTACAGTATCAGCAATCCATCTACATACTGTGGGAGTAGACCCCATAGCCATCTGCTGTCCTACTAACAATGCAAACAAAGCAGCACTAAACTTCTCTTCCCTTGAAGCTCTCAGCTCCTTGTAAACTCCACTTGACACTCAACTAAATCTCTCAGCTTCGCAGTACAAGAAATCTGCAACATTTACCCAACTACTTTATCTGTGGTGAGTAAGGACAGATGTTTCCATGTGCCTCTTAAATTCCTCCCTACTATTTAGGCTACTTGTGTTCCAGTGACACAGTTTATACCTTTTTTTTTTTTTTTGCAAGATCCTAATTTCCCTAGAGATAGACAGACACACAGACATGCAATTCATTTTATCGGTATAGTCTTGTATTTTTCCATGAGGACCATTAGTTATCACTTACACCCGATGAATGTCTCAGACTTTCCTGTTCTAGAGACTGGTAGTACTATGCAGGTCATTGTGCACAATAAATTCCAGCCTGATATATATATTTTGTAATGCCACCTCAGGTTTCCCCTGAAAAGTGGCTTTTGGCCTGGTGGGACTAACCTGGTCAACAAAGTGCAAATAAGTGTAAAACTTCTGTATCATGTCATGTCAAACTATTTATATCTAGACTGACTGTGATGTTCATTTCTGTTTCTTCATCTTCTGCTTAACACGTTCTGAAGGCTTATGCTCTTGTTCCTTCCTACCGCAGCACCAAGGAAGCACTTTTTCACACCTCTCAACTGTATAGATTTTCACAGAATGTTGTCCAGATTTATGCCTCATATTTTTGGTCTGTTCCTCTTTTTTTCTGGCAAATCACTGGGATGACCTCAGGATTGAAGTCACTAAATAATGACATACATTTGAGTTTCCAACTTCAAATCCTTCAGAAAATGTATGTTAAAACAAATCCTGTTACTCTAGCAACTTTCTAAGTTTATAAGAGCAATATTTAAAATCTGTCCCCATTTTGGGGCCTTTGTCCAGATTTTTTGCATTAAGAGGTTGAGAGGTATGGTTGTATTTTTCATTTTCCTAGCTTTACCCACCAACAATCTAGTCTCTTATTAGTTGCTTTCTTTTTTTTGTTTGTTTGTTTTCCTGCTGGAGTTCTTTATAGCAAAGGCACCTTTTATCCCTGCTTGCTTGTACACAGTGCACAGGATTAAAAGTTGCACTCCTTTTGGGCCTAGAACTGAGTCAGTAAGCCATCACTAGCCAGAGTTTTCCCCCAGACTTCTCTTTAAAATGCTCCCCAATAACTCTTCCAAATTAATCACCACCAACAAGCTCATGTGAATTGGCAGTTTTAGTGTTTCCAAACAATATCCACATTTTCTGCTATTCATCTAATACTTTGCATTTCATACTGAACAAAACTCTCCTTACCTTCCGTAAGGAAGCAGAAAACTCCTAATACACAGAACACAGAGCAAACTCCTAATTCCATCCGTAAGGAAGCAATGATCAGGCACACTTACCAACAGAACATCCACCATATTTACAAGCAGAAGGCAGATGAAGCTGCCAAGTACCATGGAGACAGTAACGTTCAGGCAAATCATCCACACTCCATTCTGAGAGGGGACGTTATCGGCGGCAGAGATGAGAAATAGGCACTTCCCACCCAGTGACTGTACAGTGAATGTTTGTGTCTTTCGGCTTTTCCCAGTTAGGGGTCGCCACAGCGGAACTCCAGTCCGCTAATGATTGGTAGTGGATTTTTACTTACCAGGTTACCGGCCCAGATGCACAACCTTCAACGAAGGCACGCCCCATGACGCTCTAGCTGAGAATCGAACGGGACAATGTCTTGCTATGAGGCGACAATGCTACCGCAGCACCACCACCGCAGTATATAGTGACTGTACAGTGAGGTTTTCAAAGAAAGGTAAACTCTCATGCATTATGCCAATATACGTGGCACTGCTGTTACATCTGGACGATAGTACGTAAAACAGCAGCATCTGTGTGTTGACAAACTCACAAAGTATTAAACACTAATATTCACTGTACAGCCACTGAATATTACTGTTTAATACTTTGTGAGTTTGTCAACACACAGATGCTACGTAAAACAGCAGCATCTGTGTGTTGACAAACTCAAAAAGTATTAAACAGTAATATTCAGTGACTGTACAGTGAATATTACTGTTTAATACTTTGTGAGTTTGTCAACACACAGATGCTGCTGTTTTACGTACTATCGTCCAGATGTAACAGCAGTGCCACGTATACTGACATACTGCATGAGAGTTTACCTTTCTTTGAAAACTTTGCGGCAAGCTCGTTATCTTCACATGACTGTTTGAACGACACCCCTCAGCCACTATTCTGAACATTGGAAATGTTACAGTGTCATCTAAACTGGGAGAACATCTTCGGGAACAGCTATTTGTTTAATTTCCACGCACTAAATCCACATTAGCATGAGATGTGGCTGTATGTGTTGATGTGGGTTTTGTTTTGAGAGAGGATTAGGGGATGTTGAGGCTGTTTGTTATGTGTACTTCGTCTAGGAGATCTTTAGGGTTTTAGAAGGTTACATTTAAGTGCCTCAGCATATGTGGGTCTATGTATCTGCTTTGAATTGTGTGTGAGGGGTGCTGCGTGTGTACTACTGACAACCTTATTGACATCAGAAGTGTGTTTATGTGAGAGTTTTGCCTCCAGTGACATTGTGTAAATACATCTCTCACATACCACATTAGTTTGTTTGAGAATAAACTGGTTGTCAGTAAACATAAGGCAAGTTCTACATTGCCTCAGGATGCCCACATTCACCAAGCTGGTAACAGAGATAATGGGAAAGTTCATATCCATGGCAATAAACTCTTTTTTTACTAATCAGACAGTTGGAGAGAGAATATAAAGCAATGTCAGGAGTATCTGGTTTGCAACTATGGGGACAGTACTTGTCACTGTAAACTAGTTGTCCTGTGTGCAACTAGGTATTGGTGAAATTTCAATGGTGCTTTTATAGGAAAAATGTCAACTCAAGGTGTCTGTGGCTATGCAGGGCACTGCCCAACACCTGAGGAGAAACTAATAAATACAGCCTGATGATTTAGTGATAAAGTATTTAGGCAGATATTCTCAAGTTAGAAGCAAATCAAGCAATACTTACTGAAAAGAAAGAAAGAATTAGCTTGTCAAGAATGAGGAAGTGACCTGAATGGCCACTGCCTGTCTACTACTAGTGTAGGTCTCAACACAACTTCACTCTGCAGGGATACAGTGCTCCTTTGCTTTTTTCTCACCAGAAGCAAAACAGTAGCACCAATCCCAAGATGAGAAGCAGGCCACAGCCTGGTTGGTGATCCACAGTCTTGTCCCAGATGGTGTATAGGTCTGTAGGCTTGTAGTCTTTTCCTGGTGATGCCTTGAATAGCAACCAGACCAATCAGGAAAGGCAAGCACAGATACTCACTTCACAGGCAGAGTCAGGAATCCATGCACTCTGCTCTTTCTCTCAACAGGAGCAAAATATAAGCACAAATTCCAAACTTGCACCTATGAAGAAGTTATTAGGCTTTCCGGTTATCAGATTTCCCCAGGAAATAATGTTCCTGTGCTCCTTCTCTCACCAGGAACAAAACAGAAGCACTAATCCCAAGATGACTACTGAGAGGTAGAATATGGGCTCGCCAGTAATTGGTGGTCTTGGGAGTAGATGTTGCAGATTTTAAAAGTAATATGGAAAATGGGTTAATACCCTAAGAGCTGCAGTGTGCACTAAGTAGTTAGATATGAAAGAAGGGGTAACTTAAGCTTTCTAAGTAGAGAGTCACTCATTTTAAAAGAGCAAGACAGAGTGAAAGGGGTGGGCACTTTGTATTCTGGTTCTAAGGAATACAGTGGGATGGATAATAAATGTAAATATAGTTGAAGGGGAGTGATTTCACAATATGATAATGTTGTGCTTACTTGCAATAGCCAATGAAAGAGGAGAGGGAAGGAGATATATGGTAAAATTAACATAAGGGATGGGTAACTAGAAAGACAGCTGACTTTAAAAGCACAACACATGGGTTGGAAGGGTGGAGAAAAACTTACATCTGTGGTCTCTTTCCTAGTTTAAATATACAATTAAAAGCAGAATATAAGTAAAGTACAGTGTAAAGAAAACAAATCACAATATACAAAATAGAAGAATGGAACAAAGCAAGACAAAATACAAGAAAGCAAAAACAAAAAAGAAGTTATGTCTTACCATAGCATTCCATCTGTGTTGTTCATCTTCATTTATTCATTACTGATGGGCGTCGGTTCCGTCCTCGGAACAGAGTTGGCCTTATACCAAGCTTGTGACGGCCAAAAACTTTTGAGCTAAGCTTTACCCATAGTGCTCTTCTCCAGTTACCTCAGATTGAGTTTGACTGGGACAAGAAAAGCAGAGGCTATGCCTGAGCAAGTTCCCTAGAGTGACATTTGGACCCAGACAATCCCCCAGGAGCCTCTAGGAGGGGGAAGAAGGGTGGGACGTAATGAATGAATGAAGATGAACAACACAGATGGAACATTATGGTAAGACATAACTTCTTTATCTGATGTTGTTAATCTTCATTTATTCTTTACCGATGGGACAGAGTCCCTAGCTAACTTATACGCCTTGGTGGCCCTTATGGAAGAATATTCTTGAGCACTATCGAACCAAAGGAAGCTCTTCTTCCCCTGGAGACCAGATCCAATTTGTAATGAGAGATAAAGGTATAGGGGGTAGCCCATGTTGCAGCTGCACAGATATCTTCCATGGATGCCCTTGAATGAAAAGCTATTGAAGTTGCCACAGATCTGGTTGAATGTGCTTTGATTCTGCCTGGTATAGGGGTTTTTGAACATTGATACACCAGGAGTATACAGTCCCTTAGCCACTTGGATAGAGTTACTTTAGAAATAGCTTTTCCCAATTCTGGGCTTGAAAAGGATACAAACAATTGGTCTTATTTGCAGATTTCCTTTGTTCTGTCAAGATAAAATCTCAATTGCCTATGTGCATCTAACAGATATTCTCCTTTGTTTGAGAAATTAGGGAAGAAAACTGGTAGGTCAATAGACTGGTTTACTGTGAAATCTGAAACAACTTTGGGTAGAAAGGAGGGATTTGTCCGAAGTGATACTCTGTCCTTATGAAAAATTATATAGGGGTGTTTAATACATAGGGCCTGAAGCTTGGAAATACGCCTAGCTGAGGTAATGGCCACTAGGAATAAGGACTTCCAGGATAAGAACTTGATATCGCAGGTAGCAGCAGGTTCGAAAGGGGGTTGTGTTAAAGCTTGAAGAACTAATGTGAGACTCCATGGCTCGGTGGGTTCCTTAATGTGTGGTCTAATATGAGATGTACCTTTTAGGAAAGTCTTGCAGAGATGATGGGAATTTAAGGAAGAGTCCTTGAAGCCATTATGAAAATTGGAGATGGCAGCTAAGTGAACAGGGATGGCTGATGCTGCAGCTCCCACTTTGAAAAAATTTGACAAACAATCCAAACTGTATTAACTGGAACTGAATCAGGATAACGTTTTCTTTGCTCGGATCATATTAAGAATCTTTTTCACTTACTACGGCAGATTTTCCTGGTGGATTGTTTATGCAAAGCCAGAATAATGTCACGGACTGGGGAAGAAAGATTATTTTGCCTGGCAATTACTGGAAGTGGAGAAACCAATCCATCAGTTTGAGACTGGCTATGTTCGGGTGAATCAACCCTTGAGGATGAGAGATCAGATCAAATATGATCTGGAGATGGATCCAGGATTCATGGCTTGTCTAGCAGGTGAAGCCAAAGAAAGGGGAACCATACTTGAAGGGGCCAATAGGGTGCAATGAGGATCACTTTGCTTCTAAACTGGAGGGCTTTCTTTAGAAATTTTGGGATAAGGGGAACAGGGGGTAAGCATATAGTCCTGTGTGCTGATCATGAATCAGAGCATGTTTCTGGAGTGCTTGTCCATTTTTATGTGGTAATACGCATCCTGAAGGTCCATAGAGCACATCCAATCATCCTTTTCCAAGAATGGAAGAATGAACTGAACCCTGACCATCCGGAATTTTGTTTGGGTGATAAAGTTGTTCAGAACACTGAGATCCAAAATTGGCAGACAGTCCCCTGTCTTTTTTTGGCACTAAAAAGAATCTTGAGTAGAATCTGAATCCTATTTGGTCTGGTGGGACTGTTTGTATGACTCTTTTTTGACACAGCTTTTTTATCTCTATGGCTGCTGATTCCATTTGACCGGGTGGAACAACGGGAATATGTTTTTGTGGATTTGGAAAGGAGTTCAATGGGATTTTGTAGCCTCTGGTGATTATCCTCTGCACCCAAGAAACTGCGGTTATGCAATCCCAGGCTGTTTGGTGCAGGGAAAAATGTCCAGAAGAAAGCAATCAGGCCGCAATTCAGGAGCGCTGATAGGGCTGTCTGGAGAAAGAATCACTGGACCTCTGATTACGCAGGCCCCCCTGCCTCTGTAGGGGCGTCTTCCACTAGAGTTACCCCCACTGCCTCTGGGGGAGAACTCACCACGTGTGGCACGAAAAGGACCCTGAGACTTTTTGTGACACATTTTTCCACTCCGCTGGTTCCTTGAATAAGGACACTGGCGGGTGGAGAAACATACACCTACGGCAGACAGGGTTTTTCCCTCTTTCACACACCTGGATAATGTGTCCTTCACTTTAGTGCCAAATAGGGAAGAAGCTTCCACAGGAGCATTAAGAAAGGAAGACTTAAAGGGAAACAAAATCACACAGGTGCACCCAGGTGTGCGTCTCATGACTACGCCAGAACCCGCAGCTCTAGCCACCCCTTTGGTTGCATGTGATATTAACCACATGGACAAGTTAGATACAGATTCCAGGGTCTCTAGCTGTGAGGCAACTTTGTTGCGTATCTCGTTAGACACTTGTCCTGCTAAGGTTCCAGATAGTTTAGAAACTAGATCTCTTTGGAGCCTAGTAAAATGTACCAGATATTTTAAGAACCTAATAGCAAAGGTCGATGATGTAAACACTCACTTCCCTAGCTGATCCACCACCCGGGACTCCCTGTTAGGTGGGTGGATCATCTGGCTCTCCTCTGCGAGCTCCTTTTTTTTGGCAGCCACCACCACCATAGCATCCACTGGAAGGCCCTTAGACCAGTGTGGGTTCTCTTCCGGGGGGTGATAAAATTTTATCTGGTCTCTTCAGGATTGGTTTGACAGTGTCAGGAATCTTCCAAGTCCTCTGCACAACAAATTGTATCAGGTTGTTTGCAGGTGGGGTCACCCAAGAGGTAGATGGTCGAGCACGAAAAGTCTGCAGAAAAATGGATTCCTTGGAGGAAGGGTTAGAGGGCTTCCAATCACTCCTTTGTTTTAAGATTTCAAGGATGTCTCCAAAGGAGACATCTTCAGGGGGTGACTGTGGGGACCCTTCCCCTTCATCGTAGTCCGTATCCTCAGTGAGAGAATCCTCGGGGGAGACAATGTGCTTCTTCTTGTGTGATTTCTTCCAAGGCCCTTCTTCGGGGGGGGGGGGGTTTCTGTAGAGGACTCAGAAGAAGGGGCATCCTGTGATAGTGTCTCCTGAGGCTCCTGTGCTCGATGTCCCATAACGGTGGCTTGTGTCACTTGTGGCTGAGAGGGAAGAGTCAATGGGTAGTCCAACGTTGATAGTTTGCCAACAGTGGCAAGTGCCCTCTCCATTGCCTGGAATGCAGGCCCACCTGAAAAGGGATGGGAGCCCGGAACTGAGAACAACAACCTCGGAACAGGGGTCACACTCTGCTCCAGTGAACCAGTCCCCAGGGATGGAGTCTCAAGAGTAGCCAGTACTGCAAGAGCCCCTGGAACCAAGGATGGCACCATAGAAAAAATCAGAGCCGCTCCCAGAACCAGAGGAGTCACAGTCCAACTGTGATCTTGAGATACCCTCGGTTCTGACTGAACTAAAGTCCAAAGGGACGACTCTGAAACCACGGTGAGGTCCACCAGTGAAACTGTAGTCATGAGTACCAGAACAGACATCAGTTCCAGGGTCTTTGATACATGCTCTGAGATTGAAGGAGGAGAGTAAGCTGGAGTCCTTGGAGAAGTACCCCCAACTCCTAATGGGAGGGGGGCTTTTGATGGTGTAGTAATCCCTCTAGCCATAAGCAGCTGATGAACAAGACGCCCCACATCAAGTTCTGAGAGGCTCTTGGTTGATCTAGTGGATATTCCCGAGGAGGAGTCAGGCCGCTCTAGGAAGGGGCTGAACTGCTGCCCCAGAAAAGGATCCACCTTTGGAAAATATCGGGCCCGAGGCTCTAACGGCAGTGAAGTCTCTGTGGAGGCTTGAGTAAGAGGAGAACCCTAGAAAAGGTTGTAGATGGTGCCATGTTCGGTGCCGAAGTTAAATCACTGGACAGCACCAAGGGAGACAGAATCTGGAGTTGCACTGTCAGTGTCGTAGTGCTCGGTGCTGAAATGATAATTGGTGCCGACAGCACAACTTTAGTAGGTGTCGTAGAGGTAATTTTCGGTGCAGTAGTGACTTTTAAGTGTTTTGACTTAGGTTCCTCTGATTTTTCACTGGGTGAAGATGGAACAGAGTGTGATCTCTTTTTATGGGATTTGCTTGGAGGGGGTGAACCCTCTGGCACAGAGATAGCCTCTGAAAAGGGCGTTTTAAGAAGGCCTTTCAAAATAAGTTTGTTACATCTCTCATTAAGGGTTCTAGAACTGAACCCTCGACAAATATCACAGGAAGGCTGAACAGTTAAATAAGGTACATTCAGACAATACACATAACATGTGTGAGAATCAGAATTCAGCCGCACTGGTCGCATTGTTTGAAATCAGACGCTCCCTTTTTTTCCCGACATGGCTACAGAAATGTACGACGGAGAAAGATTTTTTTTTTTAAAAGGACAAAGAAAGGAAGGAGAGGAAATACCAACAATGGTATTAGAGAAATTTACCACAAGGGTAAGGGAGAGGGATACCAGCAATGGTATGTGAAGAAATACCTCAAAAGGGTAACAAAAGAGCAGTAAGAGAAGTAAAAAGGGTTTCCAAGAAAAAGGGTAAACTAGCGACTACATAAAAAGGTGAAAAGGATTCTCAGAAATATTTAGAAAAATGTCTTTACCTAGGCTTAGTTGAGAGCTGGCTTGACACGGCTTTTCGGCAATGCGGCAAACGAGATCTGGAGTAAATGGGAGAAGGGCACTATGGGTAAAGCTTAACTCGAGAGTTTCTGGCTGGCACGAGCTTGGTATAAGGCTGACTTGGTTCCGAGAATGGAACAGACACCCATCAGTAAGGAATGAATGAAGATGAACAACATCAGATCTAACCTTTCCCTCACAGCAAGTTGTGTCAGAGTTTGGGTGTAAGTAAATACTAGGGTATTATTCTGTAGACTGTTACAAGCCTAGCCAATGCCTAGAAATCAGAATCAAACACTGTACCTTGTATTTGTGAAGTTGGGACATTAACCATTATGCCAAGCCTCCCTTCTTTATCAACTTAAAGTATTTTCCCTGAGGCAGGCAACAGAAAACCTGCCCTGGAGAGAGAAATAAAAGTAGAATAAATATTAACACCTGCACTCTCTGATCGAACTTCAGCAACATTATCTTCCACTTCCTTAAGAGGCTTCTATCCTTATCCATTACCCTGCCAAACATCAAGTTAAACACCTTTTCCAGGGCATCCCATAGCCATATCCAAAGGTATTTTACAGCCTCATGGCTCCTTAACTCATTTAACTCCTCTCTCAACCTCCGATGTGGCACAAAAGTTTACTGCTAGAGCTTGGGATTTACCCTGGGTAATTTTATAGCATGTCCTCTTCCACAAATCTTTGAGAAGTCTGCATACTACCTCAATATCCTCTAGCAGCATTGTGAGCATGATCAGCATATCATCCACAAGCAAAATGATTTTTCTTGGGTTCTCTCCCCATTCATAACTGCTAGTTATGTACTCACCATAACTTGGCATCTGTTTTGTTCATTTTCATTCTTCCTCACAAGTGGGTTCAGATCCATCCTCGGATCCGACTAGGCCTCATACACTAGACTTCAGATTCAGCTCTCGAGCCCCTCCCTCTATCCATAATGTCCTATTCCATCCCCATTGCCTAAGATCAAGTTTGCTGCCTAATCTCACACTTGTCCAAGAAAAACAATAGTAAACAGAAGAAAGACAGGGCTCAACCCTGGAACTGTAAAGTTCCAAAAACAGTCTAATAAGTACTTCCATGAGTGACAGGGATGGGGAATGGATGAGAGGGGAAGTGAGGAAGAAAGAAAGTGGACAACACAGATCCCAAGTTATGGTGAGTGCATAATTAATAAATCTGATGTTTTCCTTTTCATTCATCCTCACAAATGGGACAGAGACGGCCCTCATGGAAGGACATGCCAGAGCACTGTCGAACCAAAGGAAGCTCTGCTTCTGGATATGATGTCCAACTTATAATGTGTAACTAATGGAAGTCTTTGACTAAGTAGCTGCAGCACAAATGTCATCAATAGAGGTCCTTGACCAAAAAGCTGATGAAGCAGCCATGGACTGAGTTGAATGAGCTCAATGAGGTCTTTGCAAATTTAGTCATTTTTGTGAATACACCAATGAAATGCAGCCAGTAATCCATTTATCTAGAGTAACTTTGGATACCACTTGACATAGGTGATTAGGGGAAAAAGAAATATAAAAGCTGATCTGACTTTCTAAACTGTTTTGTTCTGTGAAGATAAAAATATAGTTGTCTCTGCACATCAAGGAGATGAAGCATGTATTCTCCTTTATTAGAAATTTTTGGGAAAAAATAGTAACTGAATGGACTGACTGACGTTATTTTCAGATGCCACTTTAGGAAGAAAGGAAGGGTTAGTCCATTGAGACTCCCTGTCTTTCTGATAAACAATGTAATGGGATTTAGCTGAAATAGCCTGGAGTTCAAAAATTCTTTACACTGAATTTATAGCTACCAAAAATACAGTTTTCCTTAAAAGAAATTTCAAATCACATTTATCAGATGGTTCAAAGGGTTTCTGAGTTAATTCTTGGAGGCGAAAATGAAGCAGCCTCTGCGAGTACGGCAGCTGCAGGGTCCTAAAGGGAAAGTACACAAAGCAAAAATGGACCAGCAAACAAGGCACATAGAATTAATGGAAAATACTTTAATAAAAGTATTAGGTTCTATTCAACAGACCGGTTTCGGCAGTTACTTTACAGAGCCTTCTTCAGTGTTTGAATTGAATACAAAAAAAGAACCTATTTATAATAAATTCCTTGAATCATGTGATTCATTACAAATGTTCATTGAGACCAGGCTTAAAGACCCCACCAAGTTTAATAATCCATTTTTTCTCCATTGAATTCAATAAATCATGCCAGCCTAATTTATTGTTTCTGGATCTCAAAATTTTATCAGTAATGATGAAACTGAAACATGCATTATGATGATTTAAAGAATGTTTGTATAAGGCATTTGTTTCCCTCTTATTCCTGATATCACTGAGATGCTCAGATATACGTAGTTTCAATGGTCTTGAAGTTTGACCCACATAAAATGCAGAACAATTGCACTTGGCCAAGTAAATGACCCAGTCAGAGGAACAATTAGCAAAGAATTTTATATTATACACCTCTGGGGTATTTTGGCTGGTAAAACTTTTAGTTTTAAGTAACTTCGTGCAATATGTGCAATGTCCGCAAGGAAAGCATCCAAATAAAGGTTCTCCTGATAATGTAGTTTGTATGGTGTGACTGGTATTGGCATCACTGTGTTTGAAATGATTAAAGAAAGCAGATAAGTTTTTGCCTTTACGAAAGGAAAATGAACATCTATCACCAGGCTTCAATACTCTTTTTGTTGTGCTTGACGGAACATGTACTGACTAAGAATGTGTTTTTCTATAAGGGAAAATGTTATTTGCAAACGAAGGGGACAGCCATGGTGGCTCCCGAATATCCTGTCTATTTTTATGTGACACTATGCATCTTGGAGATCAATAGAGCACATACAATAGTCCTTGTGCAGAAACAGCAGGATGGACTGGACTGCCATTCAGAATTTCACCATCTTTACATATTGGTTCAACTTTCTTAGATCCAAAATGGGTCTGAGGTCCCCTGTTTTCCTTGGCACCAAAAAGAAACATGATTAAGTTCCAAATCCTGTCTGGTCAGGTGGGACCTTTTGGATGACTCTTTTTCTCTACCAGTTTTTGTATTTCCTCTGCTGTATCCTTCCTCTGATTGGGTAGAATGTCGGGAAGTTTCTTCCTTTGAGGAGAAGGAAGAAGAGAAAATGGTGTAGTAACCTCTGGATATTATTCTTAGCACCTAAGAATCTTTTGTGATATCTGTTCAGGCATCTAGGTGCAAAGTTCAGCAGTGCTTCAGGAATGCTTATAGGGCCTATCTGAAAAGGAATCTCTAAAGCCCTTGTTCTGCGGGCCCCTATGCCTCTAGGGCAACGTCAACCATTAAAGCTTCCTTTTCTGCCTGTGGTGGAATTTTCCCAATGCGAATCCTGAAAAGGTCCCTGAGACTTACAGAACCACATCTTCTTAGCACCTCTTCGGCTTCTTGAGAAGGTTCACTGAGGGGTAGAAAACTCAAATTGTACGGCAGACAGTGTACTTTCTTCTTATTTGCTGTGAGTAAGCATGTCTAATTGATAACCCAAACAAAGAAGTGCCATCAAAAGGGGCATTAACAAAGGATGTCTTGAGGGACTCCACAAAGTCATATAGCTTCATCCAAGTGTATCTTCTTATGGCTATCCCTGAAATTGCTGCTCGTGAGGTACCTTCCACTGTATGTGAGATCAACCTAACTGAAGCATTTGAAATGGACAGCAGAGTGGCCAGTTGAGAAGAACTCTTTTTCAAATCCTCAGCAGATATGGACTCAGAGAGTATTTGACAACTCCTTAGTCAAGTCTCTCTGTAGCCTAGTAAAAAGTGAGAAGGTAGCTGAGGTGAACACTCACTTTCCAAACCTGTCCAATGCTCTGGACTCTTTGTTTAGTAGATGGACAGAACAGCATTGTTCTGACAGCTCTTTCTTGGTGGCTGGCACCACCACCATAGCATCAACTGGGACACCTTTGCTCCAGTGGGGTCTATCATTAGAAGGGACCAACATTTTGTCTGGACATTTGGGGATGGGTTTGACAGTGTTCTGTTCCTTCCATGCCAGGCATAAAACCAAATCAATCAGTTCATTCATGGGGGGGGGGGGGATGGGGGGGAAAGCACCCAAAATGTAGATGGTCCAGAACTGAAAGCCTCCAAAAACACTGATTCTTTACGAGATGGAGACTGGGATGACCAACCACATGTCTGCTTGAGGATTTTGAGAATATCTCCAAAGAAAATATCATCAGGTGGCAATCTGGGGAATCTCTCTCTCTCTCATCAAAATCAGCGTCTTCTGTGACAGACTTCATCGGAGAGTCTATGTGCCTTCTCTTACACATCCTCTTCTGAGGGACCTCCTCTGTGGGGTGTTGGGAGGTGTTGAAAGACAGGAGATATTCCTCTAGATGAACTGCTTGGAGACTTCCTGGAACTGGCTGTCCATGTGGAATTAGTGTGAAGGGCTCAGAGCTCGGAAACAAAGATAGGAGAGGAGTAGGATCAGAGATAAGAAAAAAGAAGTTATGTACCTACCATAACGTTCCATGTTAGTTGTCTTCTTCTCGCTTTCTTTCTTGCTGGTTGGGTTTGCAGCCAATCCTCGGCTCCGACTCGGCCATCTTCAAAAGATCGAGAGCTGCTTACTGGCTCGAGGTCCCCCTATATCCCATGATGCCTGGCGCTAGATACCCAGATCTCGTTTGGTAAGTCTAACTGCAGACATAGTAATAAATGAATGCTATCCTAGAATGCATAATTCCTACTGGAGAGACTATTAAGCAGAAGGAAATAGCCAGAGAAGACTCAGACAGTGCAAAAACAAGAGGAACTCTTCTCGGTCCACTAGGATAGGGGGATGGAGGGTGGGACGCAAGAAAGAAGGCGAGAAGAAGACAACTAACATGGAACGTTATGGTAGGTACATAACTTCTTTATTTTAAGTTGTCTATCTCACCTTCATTCTTGCTGGTTGGGACAGCGTCCCTAGCACCTAAAATCCTGGGTAGCTCATCGAAAAAGACTCTTCAGAACAGTGGAACCAAAATCAGCTCTGCTCCTGGAAACCAAATCCAACTTGTAATGTGAAATGAAAGTATGTGGGTTGGCCCATGTAGCCGCAGCACAAATAGATTCCATGGGCAACCTAGCCTGAAAAGCCACTGAAGTGGCTAAAGCTCCGGTGGAGTGACCCTTTGGTTTGACCGGTAATTCTTTATTCCTGAGTTGGTATATGAACGTGATGATAGAAGACAACCACCTGGATAAGATCACCTTGGAGACCAGAAGCCCCTGTTTACCTACTGCATAAGACAGAAACAGTTGATCTGATTTTCTAATGTCTTTGGTTCTATGTAAATAAAAGAGTAGTTGCCTGTGAACATCTAACTGATGCAACTTATACTCCGCCCTGTTGGAGTGGTTAGGGAAAAACACAGGACGGTCTATGGACTGATTCAAGCTACTCTCTGAAGAGACCTTAGGAAGGAAGGATTAGTCCTCAGAGCAACCCTGTCATTGTGGAACACGAGGTATGGAGGTCGGCTAGAAAGAGTCTGTAGTTCCGAAACTCTATTGGCTGAAGTAAAAGCTACCAGAAAAAGGGTTTTCCAAGATAAGAACTTCAGTGAACAAGAAGCTGCAGGTTCAAAAGGGGGCAAAATTAGCAAAGCTAAAATCAAATTTAGATCCCACGGTGGTGGAGGATCTCTGACCGGGGGCCTGAGCAGAGTGGTTCCTTTGAGAAAGGCTTTACAGAGCGTATGGGACATGATATTGTTTTCCGACAGGCCAATGTGAAAATTTGAAATTGCCGCTAACTGAACTCTAATTGTAGCGGAAGCGGACCCCGCATGGAAGAGCTCCGCAAGAAATTCCAAAATGGAGTGTACGGGGGCTGAAAAGGGGTCAATACTTTTTGCCTCTGCCCAGGAAGAAAATCATTTCCATTTACTAACGCAAGTTTTTCTGGTCGTAGACTTGTGTGACGACAAAAGGATTTCACGCACAGAGGGGGAGATATCTGGGAGCCTGGCTAAGGTTGGAAGCGGAGCAGCCACGCTGTGAGCTGGAGAGAGTGCAGGGATTGGTGCAGCCCGCCCGATTGATGAAGCAGGAGGTCTGGAACTAGGGTCCAGAGTCCAAGGCTGTTCGAGAAGGTAGCGATGCAGGAACGGAAACCATATTTGTCGAGGCCAGTAAGGGGTAATGAGGATCATTTTGCAACCCAAAGCAGTAGCCTTCTGAATTAGTTTCGGTATGAGGGGGAAAGGAGGGAATGCATAAATAAGTCCCTGGGTCCAATCGTGGACTAGAGTGTCTCTGGGGGAATGTCTGGGAAGTGGAAGGATAGAGAAGAAATTGCTGCACTTGCTGCTGGAGGGAGTTGCAAAAAGGTCGCAGCAAGGTTGGCCCCATATGCGGAAGATTTGGTCTGCAATTACCTGGTTCAGAGACCACTCGTGAGGCATGAGAATTGCTCTGCTCAGTCTGTCTGCTATGACGTTGGACCTCCCAGGGATGTGTGTTGCAATCAGAAACCAATGGGAAGAGATCGCCCACTGCCAGAGTCTGAGCGCTTCACGACATAAGGGGTAGGACCTGGTTCCGCCCTGCTTGTTGATGTACCACACTACGGACATATTGTCCGTTTGAACTGCAATGGTCCCGGTAGGAAGAGAGTCCTGAAGAACCTGCAACGCTAAGAGCACGGCCCTCATCTCCAAGACATTTATGTGCAGATGATACTCGTGAGGCTGCCAGGTGCCTTGGACTGTTCTGCCCTGATAATGCCCCCCACCCAATCAGGGAAGCGTCCGTGGTCACTGTGGCCACTGGAGGGGGGAGAACAAATGGTCTGCCTTGGAGCACTGATGTGGAGACCATCCACCACGCAAGATGCTTCTTGCATGCCTGAGTGATCATAATCACGTAAGACATGGGAAGTTGCTGAAAGGACCATTAGGTGAAAAGAAGCCACTGGAGGATCCTCATGTGAAAATGAGCTAGAGGGATAAGTACGATCGCTGCTGTCATGAGACCTAGCGTCTGAAGGACAAACCTGGCTTGAATCCTTTTGTATGCTAATAAAACCTTGACATGCTGACGAATCACTAACACCCTGTCTGGTGGGAGGCTCGCTAACTTTGGTATTTAAATTTGCGCCTATAAAGGTGATAGACTGACTGGGCGACAATGCAGACTTTTCGAAATTTATTGTGATTCCTAGCCTGGAGCAAGTGTGGATGGTGCAATCTCTGGCTCGCAGAAGGTGATGTCTGGTGGTAGCAGTGAGGAGCCAGTCGTCGAGATATGGAAACACCTGGAAAACTTGCCGTCTCAGGTGAGCGGTAACTACTGCCATACATTTGGTAAACACCCTGGGGGCTGTGGTGAGACCAAAGGGCAGAGCTCTGAACTGATAATGGCTGGCTCCCAGCAGGAAGCGAAGGAATCTTCGGGAGCGTCTGTCCATTTTGATGTGGTAGTACGCATACTGAAGATCTATGGAGCACATCCAATTGTCCTGACCCATAAAGGGTAAAATGGACTGAAGCGTGACCATCCGGAACTTCGATCTTTGTACAGACTTGTTTAATCTGCTGAGATCCAAAATGGGTCTCCAGTCCCCTGTCTTTTTTGGTACCAAACAGAACTTTGAGTAAATTCCGGATCATAGTTGGTCTGCTGGGACTTGCTGGATGGCCCTTTTTCTTAGCAGTTTTGAGACCTCTTGCACTGCTTGGTCCCTTAGATTGGGTGGAACATCTGGAAGGGACTTGTTTGACCTTAAGGGGGTGCAAACGAAAGGAATTCTGTAGCCTCCGGATATGACAGACTGTACCCATTTGTCTCGAGTTATGTCTTGCCAGTCTCTTAGGTACAGCGATAATCTTCCCCGAACTGCCTTCAGAGGTGAGCAGCCGGGCAACCCTTCAGGGATGCTGGAAGGGCTTGTCAGAGAAAGATTCTCTGCTGCCCTGGTTTTGCAGAGCCCCCTCTGCTACGAGGGTAGCATCTGTTATTGTTCCCTCCTCTGCCCCTGGAGGGAAACTCACCACATGTGTCCGGCAAGGCTCCTTAGGATTTCCGGAACCACATCTTTCCACTCTTCTGACCCTTAGGATATGGTCTGGAAGGAGTGGAAAAATGGACTCCTATGGCAGAGAGTCTTGCCTTCCTGCTCACACCTGGTAAGGGTATCTTTCACCTGTGATCCGAAGAGAGGAACCATCAAACGGGGGGTTGGTGAAAGACGCTCTGAAAGTTTCCGCAAAGTTACATAGCCGCATCCAAGCGTGCCTCCTTAGGGCCACGCCTATGCCTCTACTCGCACCATCGGCTGCATACGAAATGAGCCGCATGGAGGAGTTTACCACTGAATTAAGAGTTGCTAGCTGGGAGGCTGCCTTAGTCTGGGCCCCCCTCAGCTGATGGATCTTGGAGGGTATCTCCAAGCTCTTTCAGGAGATCCCTCTGAAGAAGGGTAAAGTGGCACAGGTAATTCAGGGACCGCATGGAAAAGGTCGCTGAAGAGAACATCTGCTTCCCATATCTGTCCATTGTCCTGGACTCCTTGTTAGGGGGATGGACAGATGAAGAAGTTTCAGCCAACTCCTTCTTTGTGGCCGCTGCTACCACCATGGCATCAACGGGGACACCCTTGGTCAAGAACTGTTTGTCCTGCGGGGCAGTAATGAACTTGGCAGGTCTTCTAGGGGTCGGTTCCACTGTGTCTGGAGCCGTCCACACCTTTCGAGCCACCACAGACATCAATGGGTCAAAAGGCGGAGACACCCAGGAGGTGGAAGGTCGGGATCCAAATGCATCCAGGAATACCGACTCATCCTCAGAAGGGCTTAGGGTAGTCCAGTTTCCCCTCTGCCTAAGCATCTCAAGGATGTCTAAGAAGGAGACATCTTCTGTGGGGGATCTTGAGGACCCTTCCGACTCCTCTAAGTCGGTATCTGATGTGACAGACTCGGGGGAGTCAACATGCTTCCTCTTGCATTTTCTCTTGTGAGGTGGCTCCTCTGAAAGATCCAGGGAGGCCTCGGAAGTGGAGGATACACCCAAAGGGGTGCCCTGGAGTGCTGGATCCCCACGTTTGGGGTCTGGAAGAGGGGCAGAGGCTGACGCAGGCACCCTAGGGAGAGGAGCCGATGGGGTCGATTGTGAGACTGACTCAGGGGCCAGTACACTCCTCATCACCTCGAAGGCGTCCCTGCCCGGACGCAGAGAAGGCTCAGGCTCCGAAGAAACCAGAAGTCCTCCCCGCACCGAGGGAGATGGCTCCGAGGCAGATGTGGGAGCCGAGCTCACCTGCACCGAAGCACCGAGAGGGAGAGCGGGGTCGACAAGGGTCCGATGCCACTCGCCCCCTCGGAGCCGACGAGAGAGTCTTGGCGCCCAGATCCCTCCATGGAAGGTACCATGGAAGGGATCGGAGCCGATGACGGAACCGAAAGAGAGGGTATCGGCGCCGACGGTTCCACGATTCGAACCCCAATGAACTCCGGCTCCGAGCTCATAGGAAGAGTCGGAGGAGGAATATCTACAGCTGTGGACGAAGCCGACTCCTGATGAAGAGGGCTGGACAACATTTTGGCTAGGGCCTGCGATTTTAAGAGCCTACTGACCACTCTTTCCAAGTCATGGTCCAAAAGTCTAGAGGACCGAGAAGAGTGGGATGATTGGTGACTACGCTCCAATTGGAGCAGGGGCGACTTCAGAGCCGAACGTATCGACTCCAAAGAAGGAGACCTGGATCTCTTTCGACTCTCAGCCGGCTCCAAAGAATGTGTCGGAGCAGACTGGGAGGGAGGGACATCGGTTCCAGCCAGAGCCAAAATGGCTTGTGTGGCTTCACCCAACGACGGCTCCGAACTGGGAGCCGACGGTTTAGGTGGTCTGGAAGAGTTTTCCGGCTGAGCCTTTGCCGGTGAATCTTGGGGTTTAAGCATACCCTCAGAATCAATTTATTTTTGCGCTCCTGCAGGACTCTTGGACTGAAGGCATGACAGATCGAGCAGGAGTCCTGCAGGTGCACAGCGCCCAGACAATAAACACAAGAAGTGTGACCATCTGTCAGAGACATCTTCTGACAGCATGAGTCACACTTCTTGAATCCGGACGGTTTTGGATCCTTGGACATCCTAGGGAGAAAACCAAGGACAAGTTTCCACACAGATGGTTAAGGTAACCAACAGTAAAAAGTTAACACTCTACAGTTACCACAAACCACTACAAACACCAATACAACCAAAAAAAAAAATCCAAAACTATCACTAAACACTAATAGTGATTAATTAGAAGAAAATATATATATTTTTTTTTAAAAAGGGAGATAGAAAGAAAGGCCAACCTCTAAATTAAACGGAAAGAACCTTTCTCTAGAAAAGGGAGAGAAGGAGGGAGGGGAAACTCTCTAACTAAAACGAGTTTCTTACGGAAGGTGTAACGCTTATCTAGAAGAAAAACTAGCTACAATACTAAAGTCTAACTAACGACTAATTCTACACTACCAATATAGATTTTTAACAAGAAAAAACACAGTAATAGTAAAGCTTATACGACCTGAGCCAGTAGAACAACCTCATAGCAGAAGCGGCAAACGAGATCTGGGTATCTAGCGCCAGGCATCATGGGATATAGGGGGGCCTCCAGCCAGTAAGCAGCTCTCGAGCTTTTGAAGATGGCCGAGTCGGGGCCGAGGATCGGCTCCGAACCCAACCAGCAAGAATGAAGGCAAGATAGACAACTTAACATCAACAGTTCTCTGTGAAAAGAAAAAGCCCTTTCTACCACCTTGAAAGCCAAAGGACCAGGGAAACCCTTTCTCCCCTCCCTGGATCCGAAGCCTCCTAAGAATGTCGGTCTGGGTCACCTCCAGATCTGAACCTCAAGGGGAGAATCTGATCCGAGCTGTCCGGGCCAAGGCTCTGAAAGGAATAGACAGATCTGACAAAACTGGAGCTGAACCCAACACTTTGGATCCGGTGTCAACACCTTGGCACTGAGACTCGCTCTGATCTGAGGGTACTGGAGTAGAACTGGTCAGGGAAACTGTCGGAGTTAAGGAAGAAACTTTTCTAGGACATAACACTGAATCTCTCTGGAATCTCGGATCCTGGGACTCTGAAACCACAGGTTGGATCGGAGAGTGAGACGGTATGGACTTTGTAGGTGCACTCACAGATCCAGTGGGGGAAGGAGCTGGTAGGACCCCCATCTGGATCTAAGCCCTGAGAAATTTCTGCATCATCCTATCAACATCAGCATCTGAAAAACTCCTGGAGGATATTAAAGATGCAGTGGATGAGGGCCTGGAATGTTTCTTTGGCATCTGGAAGAGCTGAACTGGCAAGGAGGGAGATACTGGTTTAACCATATACTACAGGGTATGGCTTTAGTGGGCAGAATTAGCTCTCAGATGCGAGGGCCTGTGATCTGAAGAGGAAGTAGAAGGGAGTGGAGAGATCACAATCAAAGCTGAAGTTGTAGGATCAGAGTACTGCTTAGGATCCAATGGAAGGCTTCCAGACTTAGGATTCAAGGTTGTTGGATCCGAAAGTTTATGGATCTTCTCCAACAAATCCAAGGAAGCCCAAGGGGACATCGGAGGACACTTCTTTTTTGCTTCTGAAGAAACTGACTTAGCTGATTTAGAAGGGTTTGATTCCCAAAAGAAGCTAGTAGTAGTCCTTTTAGAATTAACTTGTTCTGCTTGTCGGGGTTAAAAGTAGAGCATACCATGAGGGCCGTATTGAGATAGTCTGGTCCTAAGCAGTAAACATACTTCTTTTGGGCATCCAAACTGGGGATCTTACATCCAGAAGAAGTGCATTTCTTAAAACCTGTCATTTTCTCTGACATAGCAGACAAAACCAAAAAGTGTACAGAATGCCAAAAAAAAAAAAATTCAAGAGAGAGAACTTTTATAATAGGAGGAAAAGCTGTAAAACACCAGCACTGGTATATAAAGAATTACCTAAAAAGGTATGGAAGAAATTATACCAACAATTGTATAAATGAAAGAACTACTCAAGTAGGAGAAGAAAAGCAACAGCACAGAGGAGAGAACTAACACCTAATGTCCAGCAAAAACTCAGAGGAGATAAAGAAACAGTGAAAAGAGTTTATATATCAAAAGGAATAGTACATAAACAATGAAAAATTCAATCTTACTAGCTTAAGAGCAGGACCTGTGTCTAACCATGTTGGTGATAAATGAAATCTGAGGTAAAGGGGATGGAATAGGGCATTATGAGTAGAGGGAGGGACTCAAGAGCTGGATCCAAAGTCTAGTGTATGCGGCCGAGTCAGATCCAAAGTTGGATCCAAAAGCATTTGTAAGGAAGAATGAAAGGACATCAGCACCTCTAATTACAGAGATCCTCACCTTCATTGCCATTGGCTCTAAATATAGTGGAAACAAAAATGGAGACAAAGGACAACTTTGACTTGCTCCTGTAATCAATGCAAACTCTTTGGACAATCTCACTCCAAGGTTTCTCCTAGCTTTTACCTCTAAATATAGCATTTCTTTAAGATTCACCACTCTATCAGGGACACTCTTGCTTCTCAATAATTGAAACAAATACTTCCACTTAACTATATCAAAAGCTTTCTCCACGTCAAATGATAAAATGACCAACTCCTTCCTCCTAACTTGCACATCCTGAATTAACAATGATGATGTCCTTCTATACCACTGTTACAGTATCCTTTCTATAGGGATCTGCAACCCAGGGCGGCCTGACATTCGGTCAGTATAATGTAAAAAGCAGAAACCTGATCTCACCACGATGTAGTCAGTTAATAAGTTGGAGTGCAGATGCTATTCCAAAATACAATTCCAAAAGACAAACAGCAGCCGTAGTAAAAATATAAAACTCTTCTTTAATGTGAACACAATGGGTGAAGGTAAGCGCTTTCGCGTGGTCACAGCCACGCTTCATCAGACAATGAAAACCCTACACAAAAGTGCTTAAATAGTGCATTGTTCAAAAGCCAAGCCCTATATAATTAAGTACTTCAATCATTGTTTAAAGCGGCATTGCCATCAAACAGTTAAAGACATTACGTTCATTGTGAATAGTTAAAACATCTAAAATATAGCTGATACAGAACTCATAATGCAACTTATAGGTTAAAAATGTTTAACATTCAGATGATAAAAGGCTTAGTGCATTTCATCAGTAATTCTATACTTAAATAAACAAAAAAACAAAGAAACAAACAAATCCCTGCGAGTCTAAACTCTAACAGGTATGTCACAATGAGAAACTTTTTTATGGTTACTATCGTAACCGAAATCACAGTTCATTAGGCGGGAACTAGTTATAAGTGTCTACAATGAATTATACAAAAAGAAACCTTTCTAAACTTTACCTACCTAAGGAAATAGCATAAATGCATAATAGTTGTGAGCAATATTCATGTTTTTAAAACCTTAAAAACCTTAATAAAATCGGTTAGATGATTTTATAAACCTAGCTAAACCTTACTATAAAAATGCAAATAGCTCTAGTACGAAACCACTTAAGACCAAGCAACATATAACATTTAAAGTATGTATGAAAAAACAAACAGAAGAACAGAAGATACATATCCTCATAAATAGAAGTACAAATCAAAATCATCTAGATTGTGCTAGTACCTTGAAATGTAAGCGCATCCAATAGATCACGGTAACATTATAAAATGAAGAAGTTGCGTCAGTATTAGGGTAGCAAAGCTGACTATTTTAAGTTAGAATAGGAGCCATGAATATAATGCTGAAAGAGCATAAAATGCCTGTAATAAGTGTATATGGAAATTAAAGTATAACCAACTACGAATGTAAGTGTATATATAAATAAGGTATGTAAATGAATATATAAATAAATATGTATATACAATTATATGTCTATATTAATACCTATAATTAAAACAATGAAGTGGTATTAATAAAGTATATTATTTTGGATAAAGCCAAATACCATAGAAAATAAAAATTATAGTAATGTTATTTCTAGAAAGATTTTTGTAGTAGCATAAAATATGAACATATGGAAACATTTAGATCAAATATATCAAATACAAATGAATAATCAATTCCATTTATTATTCTAATTTCATAAACTACTGAAGTCTACATATCTATAAGCTCCAAAGGTTATGTTGAAACATTTTTTCTAAAAATTTTTTATTTATTTAGGGAAATTATTAGAAAATAATTAATGAATACTGAATGAATAAATAAATACATAAATAATAAATAAATAAACAATAGTTTTAAGAACCTCAATTTTAATGGAAATGTATAATTCTTTATATTAAAGATAAATATACAAAGGGTTTTAAGATCAAAATAAAAATAAAAATAAAATATGTCGTTAACAATAATGATGTTAATGATACGACAAGGGACAGGATATTTCTTATATCTTAAAGCTAAAGAAATATAATGGTTTAAATTAATTTGATTCCAAAACATATATGTATATAAAAATATATACATATAAGAGTTAGAGATATTAATTTAACTAAAGGTGCTAATTACCCATGAAATATAGAATATGATAAATAAATGTATAAATAGTGAATAAAAGTAGTGAGTGAAGAATGATGAATAATAAGCTAATGTTATAATGAGAGTACTAAATTATGTACCTTATAACAACATTTAGAGATATTTTAGAATTAGGGAGCATACATCAGAATTTGATCATAAAGTTTAACGTTTCCTATTGTTTAAAATAGGTTTGATGGAAACTGAAGTATTCAGTCCGGGGTAACTATGAGCATTGAATTTTAAAATCCACTTTAATTCTGCCAGGGCTAGATTGTTGATATTATCTCCGCCCCTGGGATTCAGAGTTACTTTTTCAAGTACCCTGAATGAAAAAGTGTGTTCTTTGAATTTTACTATATGTTGAGCTAATGCGTTAGTGTCTATTTCTCTCTTTATCTCGTATAAATGGTCGTAAATGCGATCAGTTAGTCTTCTTTTAGTCAATCCAATATAAAATGCAGTACATTTTGTACAGGTTGCTAAATATACCAGGTTTTTAGTCTGACAAGTAGCTGAAACATTAACATAGTGGGTAAAACCTAATGTAGGATGAATAAATATTAAGTCAGAACAAATCAATTTGCACCTAGTACAAGTACCACATGGAACAGTCCCCATATTTGGGGTAGATTTCTTAACATTTAATACAAAGTCTTTGCATAAGATTTGTTTTAAATTAGAACAGTTTTTGTATAAAAAAGAGGGATAGTTACCCACCAAATTAGTTACTGAAGTGTCAGTCTGTAATATGTTCCAATTGTTCCGTATAATGTTTTCCAACGACTTCACATCACTGGTATACTTTATAATGTATGGTATTCTCATATTATCATTTGCTTTTTTATATATAAAAGAAATGGGTTTCTTAATCATATGTGGTATAGAGTCTGTAGGATGTATAGTGTTATTTTTAATGAAATTAACAAGCTTAAAATCATAGCCTCTATCCAAAAAGAAATTCTCTAATAAGTCAGCTTCTTTTTCCAGAGTTACACTATCTTGGCAAAGTCTGGTCAATCTAGTGAACTGGCTCTTAACTATTCCTGGGAACATATGCCTAGGGTGCATACTACTGAAATGAAGTAGTGTATTAGTCCATGTTGGTTTCCTGAAAATGGAAGATGTGATTTTTCCATATTCGTTAAGTGTCAGGGAGACATCCAAGAATTCTACTTGTTTCATAGAGGCTTCCACTGTAAATTTCAAATAAGTGGTGGTAGTTTCTAAATGGTGTAGGAAATGTGTAAATTCCTCTAGGGTACCCTGCCATATTAAGAGAACATCGTCTACAAAACGTTTGTAGAACTTGATTTTATCAAAAGCAGGATTAGTAAACAAATGTTCCTTTTCCCAATTCAGAACTACTAAATTTGCATACGTATTTGCGCATGGGGTGCCCATAGCTACACCCCATGTCTGCAAATACGTAGCGCCACCAAACATAAAGATGTTGTTATTGAGCACTAAATCCAGTAGTTGACAAATTAGAATGACTTTATCAGTCGAGAAGTTGGTATCTCTAACAAGTAATTCTCTAATTGCTTCCAAACCCAAATCATTGGGGATGGACGTAAAAAGATTTTTTACATCAAGAGTTATCAGCAAATACTCATCAGTCCCAACATTCAATGCTACATTTTTAAGGCTGTTTAGCAAATCATAAGTGTCTTTTAGTAGAGATGGAACCGCATCCACTACAGGCCTGAGGAATTTTTCAAGGGCAGTAGAAATAGTGGCAGTTACCCAGTTACAACCTGAAACTATAGGCCTAAGAGGTATAGGATGTACATGTTTATGAATCTTTGGCAGACCTTTTATTGTAGGAGTAGTGGGAAACTCAATGTACAAATATTTATACTCTTCTGGCGTGATTTGTCTGCACATTAGGTCACGTAAAGTTGCATGTACATTAGTTATAATAGAGCAAACTTTTTTCTGGGAAATAATGGAGTAAGTTTCTCGATCAGATAACATATTTAACATCAGCGTAATATAATCCACAGTGTTCATGACTATGATTCCTCCACCTTTATCAGCAGGTCTAAAGGTGATATCAGAGAGCTGCTTGAATTTACTCAGGGATGCCATTTCACTAGATGTTAAATTTACATAAGCTATTTTGTTCTTTTTAGTAGAGAAAAGTTTATAAAAATCTCTCTCACAAGCTTTTAGGAAACAGTCTAAGCTAAAAGGTAGTGGAGGTGAAAAATTACTTTTTTGTCTTAGAATCACTGAGTCAAGATGTAAAGGATCATTGCTGTGTGTTGCAGTGGTGTTTTTAAAAAAACATTTTAAGGGCTATACTTCTACAGAAAATGCGTAGCTCACATAAAACATCAGCCAAGTTACTACACTGTGCTGGTATAAAGTTTAAGCCCTTATTAATCAGACTAACATCAGATAAACACATGTCATAATTAGATAAATTGACAAATATGTCAGTCACATCCTTTGCCTTCGTGGTCGCTCCATATCTCTCTTCGGATATTTTCCTTTTCTTGGCCCTCTGCTTTGAGACCGTCCTCTCCCTTGATGTTGTGTTTTTATGGGATAAGGTAAAAAACGACTTGCTTCTTGAACAACTTTAGGTTTCGCACCTAAACGATTGTCATTATGTATATTAGCAAAGGCTAATTGGTTAGGAGGTGGTGTAGCAGAATAAGCAGTTAGTCTAGGAAAATCAGTCTCACTAGATTGAACAGAAGTATTGTCAGTTGTAGACAAAGTAGGCAAGGCTAAATCTCCAACAGATGAAGAAGCAACCTCATGATGTGTAACATCATCAGTAGTATGTATCGGAGAGGCTGGCCTTTGCGCTCGAGTTTGTGCATTGTTATGCCTGGGCCAGACAAAAATCTGACCTGTTTGGAAATCATTAAAGTCCCTCTGCAACTTTTTCAATTTTATCTGTTTTAGTTTCTCACTAGAAGAATTCACTTGTGAGAAAATAGTTTGCAGTCTATTTCTAGCATAGTCTGATTTAAACTTGTCAGTCAAATTTTTGTGAGTTGTATCTATTTCAGTACGTAACTTAGTCTCAAGTGGTAAAAAATATTCATTTAAAAGTGACATATACCTGAAGCCTTGTTCAATATTTAGGTCCTGCCACTTTTTCAGGAGCACCGGATGGTTAGTCCCATACGACGGCATACAAAAAACGCGCATTCCTCGGGGTACGATGCGATGGTGTATAGAGGCTTCAAGGTGTTGCCTTTGCCAGGCATACCTTTGTAGCAGGTACAACTTATCTTCAAACTCTTTCACAGTCAAATTGAAGTCTGCAAGGTTTTCTTCAGGTGAAGTAGGTACAGAAGCATTAAGCGACCCACCTAATTCCAAAGCCAATAAAGGGTTAGCGACATGATGCAGCAGTCCTTCTGGTATAGCTGAAAATTCCCTCGACTCTGGTCTGTAGTCAAGTTCTACATTTGTAGAATCCATCGCGTAGAGCAGTTACCACACACTTAGACTCCTCTAAGTCGGTATCTGATGTGACAGACTCGGGGGAGTCAACATGCTTCCTCTTGCATTTTCTCTTGTGAGGTGGCTCCTCTGAAAGATCCAGGGAGGCCTCGGAAGTGGAGGATACACCCAAAGGGGTGTCCTGGAGTGCTGGATCCCCACGTTTGGGGTCTGGAAGAGGGGCAGAGGCTGACGCAGGCACCCTAGGGAGAGGAGCCGATGGGGTCGATTGTGAGACTGACTCAGGGGCCAGTACACTCCTCATCACCTCGAAGGCGTCCCTGCCCGGACGCAGAGAAGGCTCAGGCTCCGAAGAAACCAGAAGTCCTCCCCGCACCGAGGGAGATGGCTCCGAGGCAGATGTGGGAGCCGAGCTCACCTGCACCGAAGCACCGAGAGGGAGAGCGGGGTCGACAAGGGTCCGATGCCACTCGCCCCCTCGGAGCCGACGAGAGAGTCTTGGCGCCCAGATCCCTCCATGGAAGGTACCATGGAAGGGATCGGAGCCGATGACGGAACCGAAAGAGAGGGTATCGGCGCCGACGGTTCCACGATTCGAACCCCAACGAACTCCGGCTCCGAGCTCATAGGAAGAGTCGGAGGAGGAATATCTACAGCTGTGGACGAAGCCGACTCCTGATGAAGAGGGCTGGACAACATTTTGGCTAGGGCCTGCGATTTTAAGAGCCTACTGACCACTCTTTCCAAGTCATGGTCCAAAAGTCTAGAGGACCGAGAAGAGTGGGATGATTGGTGACTACGCTCCAATTGGAGCAGGGGCGACTTCAGAGCCGAACGTATCGACTCCAAAGAAGGAGACCTGGATCTCTTTCGACTCTCAGCCGGCTCCAAAGAATGTGTCGGAGCAGACTGGGAGGAGGGACATCGGTTCCAGCCAGAGCCAAAATGGCTTGTGTGGCTTCACCCAACGACGGCTCGAACTGGGAGCCGACGGTTTAGGTGGTCTGGAAGAGTTTTCCGGCTGAGCCTTTGCCGGTGAATCTTGGGGTTTAAGCATACCCTCAGAATCAATTTATTTTTGCGCTCCTGCAGGACTCTTGGACTGAAGGCATGACAGATCGAGCAAGAGTCCTGCAGGTGCACAGCGCCCAGACAATAAACACAAGAAGTGTGACCATCTGTCAGAGACATCTTCTGACAGCATGAGTCACACTTCTTGAATCCGGACGGTTTTGGATCCTTGGACATCCTAGGGAGAAAACCAAGGACAAGTTTCCACACAGATGGTTAAGGTAACCAACAGTAAAAAGTTAACACTCTACAGTTACCACAAACCACTACAAACACCAATACAACCAAAAAAATAAATCCAAAACTTATCACTAAACACTAACAGTGATTAATTAGAAGAAAATATATATATTTTTTTTTAAAAAGGGAGATAGAAAGAAAGGCCAACCTCTAAATTAAACGGAAAGAACCTTTCTCTAGAAAAGGGAGAGAAGGAGGGAGGGGAAACTCTCTAACTAAAACGAGTTTCTTAAGGAAGGTGTAACGCTTATCTAGAAGAAAAACTAGCTACAATACTAAAGTCTAACTAACGACTAATTCTACACTACCAATATAGATTTTTAACAAGAAAAAAACACAATAATAGTAAAGCTTATACGACCTGAGCCAGTAGAACAACCTCATAGCAGAAGCGGCAAACGAGATCTGGGTATCTAGCGCCAGGCATCATGGGATATAGGGGGGCCTCCAGCCAGTAAGCAGCTCTCGAGCTTTTGAAGATGGCCGAGTCGGGGCCGAGGATCGGCTCCGAACCCAACCAGCAAGAATGAAGGCAAGATAGACAACTTAACATCAACAGTTCTCTGTGAAAAGAAAAAGCCCTTTCTACCACCTTGAAAGCCAAAGGACCAGGGAAACCCTTTCTCCCCTCCCTGGATCCGAAGCCTCCTAAGAATGTCGGTCTGGGTCACCTCCAGATCTGAACCTCAAGGGGAGAATCTGATCCGAGCTGTCCGGGTCAAGGCTCTGAAAGGAATAGACAGATCTGACAAAACTGGAGCTGAACCCAACACTTTGGATCCGGTGTCAACACCTTGGCACTGAGACTCACTCTGATCTGAGGGTACTGGAGTAGAACTGGTCAGGGAAACTGTCGGAGTTAAGGAAGAAACTTTTCTAGGACATAACACTGAATCTCTCTGGAATCTCGGATCCTGGGACTCTGAAACCACAGGTTGGATCGGAGAGTGAGACGGTATGGACTTTGTAGGTGCACTCACAGATCCAGTGGGGGAAGGAGCTGGTAGGACCCCCATCTGGATCTAAGCCCTGAGAAATTTCTGCATCATCCTATCAACATCAGCATCTGAAAAACTCCTGGAGGATATTAAAGATGCAGTGGATGAGGGCCTGGAATGTTTCTTTGGCATCTGGAAGAGCTGAACTGGCAAGGAGGGAGATACTGGTTTAACCATATACTACAGGGTATGGCTTTAGTGGGCAGAATTAGCTCTCAGATGCGAGGGCCTGTGATCTGAAGAGGAAGTAGAAGGGAGTGGAGAGATCACAATCAAAGCTGAAGTTGTAGGATCAGAGTACTGCTTAGGATCCAATGGAAGGCTTCCAGACTTAGGATTCAAGGTTGTTGGATCCGAAAGTTTATGGATCTTCTCCAACAAATCCAAGGAAGCCCAAGGGGACATCGGAGGACACTTCTTTTTTGCTTCTGAAGAAACTGACTTAGCTGATTTAGAAGGGTTTGATTCCCAAAAGAAGCTAGTAGTAGTCCTTTTAGAATTAACTTGTTCTGCTTGTCGGGGTTAAAAGTAGAGCATACCATGAGGGCCGTATTGAGATAGTCTGGTCCTAAGCAGTAAACATACTTCTTTTGGGCATCCAAACTGGGGATCTTACATCCAGAAGAAGTGCATTTCTTAAAACCTGTCATTTTCTCTGACATAGCAGACAAAACCAAAAAGTGTACAGAATGCCAAAAAAAAAAAAAAAATTCAAGAGAGAGAACTTTTTTATAATAGGAGGAAAAGCTGTAAAACACCAGCACTGGTATATAAAGAATTACCTAAAAAGGTATGGAAGAAATTATACCAACAATTGTATAAATGAAAGAACTACTCAAGTAGGAGAAGAAAAGCAACAGCACAGAGGAGAGAACTAACACCTAATGTCCAGCAAAAAACTCAGAGGGAGATAAAGAAACAGTGAAAAAGAGTTTATATATCAAAAGGAATAGTACATAAACAATGAAAAATTCAATCTTACTAGCTTAAGAGCAGGACCTGTGTCTAACCATGTTGGCGGTAAATGAAATCTGAGGTAAAGGGGATGGAATAGGGCATTATGAGTAGAGGGAGGGACTCAAGAGCTGGATCCAAAGTCTAGTGTATGCGGCCGAGTCAGATCCAAAGTTGGATCCAAAAGCATTTGTAAGGAAGAATGAAAGGACATCAGCACCTCTAATTACAGAGATCCTCACCTTCATTGCCATTGGCTCTAAATATAGTGGAAACAAAAATGGAGACAAAGGACAACTTTGACTTGCTCCTGTAATCAATGCAAACTCTTTGGACAATCTCACTCCAAGGTTTCTCCTAGCTTTTACCTCTAAATATAGCATTTCTTTAAGATTCACCACTCTATCAGGGACACTCTTGCTTCTCAATAATTGAAAGAAATACTTCCACTTAACTATATCAAAAGCTTTCTCCACGTCAAATGATAAAATGACCAACTCCTTCCTCCTAACTTGCACATCCTGAATTAACAATGATGATGTCCTTCTATACCACTGTTACAGTATCCTTTCTATAGGGATCTGCAACCCAGGGCGGCCTGACATTCGGTCAGTATACCAAAGCCTTATGATCTTGTATTTGTCCTATGCCAGTCATGTGCTTGCCACACAGGATGTAGGGTGTAAAAGTGACGTACAGATGCAGTTACCTAGAACGTCTTTGCCGCCAGTCAGAACGCCATTATTACTCATTGGTCTGAACGCCTTGTTACTGTGCTGAATGCCTAACCATCAGATAAGTGCCCCATTGGATGTTTTTTTTCTTTTCTTTTCTTTGATCTTGTATTTTATTTTGCTTACATAAAGTTCATGACATCGTAGAAGGGAAAATGTTAGCGTGGGAGGCAGATTCCCTATAAGGATTGACATGAACAGTGTCTCTTTTGTTTGGGTGCTTCCCACAACCATACCACTTGTAGTATCTGTAAGGCATTTCTGTCCAAGATGCTAAGAAGCCTTTTGTCTTTTCCCACCATTTATCTTGAAAATCAGTGGCTTAAATAGTTATCCCAGGGTAACATGGAGGAATCCTTTAGCTCCAAGATACTCCCGTTAGGTAAGAAGGCCAAGAAGTCTCAGACAATTCTTTAGCTGTCCAGCGTCTACCAGATCTCCTGATAGAAGCAGGTAAAACCTCTGTAGGTCATTCAGCATCTACATTGGAGTACTCTGCTGCTACCCCAATGGAAGCTGGCATGGGTCCATCTTTTCACACGTCTTCTGAGGCTTTGCAGGCATCTTCTCTGGACATGACAGGGGAACTACGGTTGATTATGTTGGAGGGTCCTAGAGAGATTCCACAGATATTGGTCAGGGAGGAGGTTCAGGGTAATCTTTTTGAATCTTGACAAGGGTCAGAACCTCTGGTATTTGTTGGGGCTAACATCCCTCCCAAGAAAAGACAAAGTCCATGCTAAGGATCCTCAAAGGAAATGGCAAGAGTTTATTCAGGGTTTGTTTTCTGCTTTGATGGCCCTGAAGACTTCTCAAGGGGCTTCGGTGTCTGCTCCTACTTGTACCTCTACCCCTTCTAAATGGTCTAAGGAACTGGACTCCTCAGATGTGGATTCAGAGTCTAATGAGGGGTCCTTGTCCTGTTCTTCACAGATGCCTTCACCTTTGTCTTATGGTTCTGATGAGTAGAAGTCTATTAACCCTGAGTCTCCTTTTGAGGAACTGCCCTTTGGGGACACAATTGCTAGGGGGATGGAATACTTTAAGTGGGATTCTTCTTAAGTGTCTGATATTCTGAATTGATGTAATGAGTTGCTTCAGGTGGATACTCCTTAACCATCAATAGTGCCTCCTGTGTTGGCTGCCTTGTTAGATACTTTCATTACTGGTTCCAAGTCTCCTAAATCTCAGCCTCCTGCTCCTAAGAAGCCTGATAGGTTCTATAAGGTTCCTGAGGACTGTCAATTTTTATTTAAGTTTCCTTCTGCCAATCCTGCTGTAGTGTCAGTCTCTTCTGACAAATCTTCCAAGCTCCTGTTCCCTTCTGATAAGGAAAGTAGGGCAATGAAGAGCATTGGTAAGAAGGTGTATACTGCTTCTACTTTGGCCTTTAGGGCTATTAATTATCAGACCCACGTGAGCAGGTATGCTCTTGCCTAGACTGCTCAGGTTTGTCAGGTTATTTCTAACCTCCCTGATTCTGAAAGCAGCAAATCATCTGTCCTATCTATTTTAGGTTGTACTTCTCAAGTGGCTTGCCACTCTATCAAGTGTAGCTATGATGCTGTGGATGCCTCCTCCAGGGCTGCGGCTTTTGGGTCTGTCATTAGGCATTATTCCTGGCTTCATTTCCAGTCTTTGTCTGAGGACATTAAGGCCATGCTGTTGGATGTTCCTTCAGACAATAAACATCTTTTGGGGACAGCTGATGCTGACCTATTTAAGTCTCTTCAAGAAAAAGGCAAAGCTTTGCAGGACCTTAGACATATTTTTGTCTCTCCTATCAGTGAGTTCCAGTGAAATTATCCTTCTAGATCTGCTTTTGACTGCAGGCAACCCCTACCAGACATCCAAGGGTAGGTAGGGTGGTAGGTGAACCTCCTTTGCTAAAGCTTCTCAGATTTCTTTGTGACCCAGAAGTCTCCTTTATCTGATAAGCCCACTTCCCTTTGACAACTTGCCCCCTCCTTCTCTTAGACCAGGTTACTTTGTCCCTTTGACTTTCCGTTTGCCTTCCAAATTGGCTTCTCATCACTTCAGACTCTTGGGTTCTGTCTATCATCAGTCAGGGTTACTTCACGGTGTGGAAGTCTCTCCCTCTTTTTTTCAGGGATTCCTCAACCTCCTCTAGAGCAACTTCCTCATTTACCAGAGGTCATAGGTCCCTGTTGAAACAAGGAACCATACAACATGTTCCCCCTTCCCAAGTGGGAAAGGACTTTTATTCCTGGATGTTGCTGGTTCCACAAATGGAGGGTACTTGGAGACGTATTCTGGATCTCTACCAGCTTAACACCTTTCTCAATGTCCCCTCTTTTTGAATGCTTGCTCGTCAAACCTGTTTCCTCTTTTACTACCACAGGCTTTTCTGGTGTCTTTGGATCTGATGGATGCTTACCTTCATGTTCTTATTCACCCTCTTTTCAGGAAGTTTTTAAATTTCCCCTGTTTCATTTCACTTTCAGCTCTCTGCTTTGCCCTTTGGCCTTCCCTACTATCCCAAGGGTAGTCACAAAATGTCTTAGTCCCTGTGACTGCCTTCTGCAGGCTCCAAGGCATTCAGATTTTTCCTTATCAAGATGACCTGTTACTTCAGGCACCTTCTTCCAATCATCCGTTACATGATTTGGTGTTCACCATTTCTCTTTTTCAAAGTTTGGGGTTCACCATCTATGTCAAAACGTCTGTCCAGACACCCTCTCAGGATCATGTGTATCTGGGATGCAGGAATCAGACAGTGGCAATGTTGGCCTCTCTTCCACCTCCAAAAGTTTTGTTATTGGCAGCCTTCTTTCAGTATCTTCTTCCTCTGACTGCCATTCCAGCCAGAGAGTTTCTTTGGGCCTTGGGATTCATGGCTTCTTCTATTCCAGTGCTACCTCTTGCCAGACTGCATATGTGGAAGCTTCAATGGTACCTCAAGTTGGTCTGGCTGCAGCACTGTCACCCTGGATTTCAGTATACCTCTCCTTCCTTGTTTAAAGAAGGAATTTGAGTGGTGGTTTCAACAGTTTGCTCACAACCCAAGCCTGCCCTTACAGCCTCCACTGCCTTCTCAAGAACTGTTCACCAATACTTCAGGCATGGAGTGGGGTGGGGTGGGGGGCTTCTTGTGGTCATCTGAAAGTTCAGGATCTCTGGCTCCCCCATCAGAAGTCAGAATATATCAGCATCAAAGAGATGAGAGCTCTGATTCTGGTCCTTCAAGCTTTTCACCCCATGTTCTCTCTAGGCCCCTTGAAGGTGTATACAGACAACACTACAGTGATGTGGCATGTCAACAAGCAGGGAGGCACAAAATCTTATCTCCTCTGCAGAATGGCTCTTCAGGCTTGAGAGGTGGCTCTCAGTTTTCAGTTAACTCTTCAGGCAGTACACATTTCTTCAGAGCACAATCTAGTGATAGACTCTCTGAGCAGGTCCAAAACACAGGCTCACACGAAAGGAAGCTTCGCAGAGACATGTTTCTGACACTGTCCATCTGTGGGGTATTCCTTGGCTAGTTCTTTTTGCCTCCCTTCTGAACAGACTGCTCCCTCTCTTCTGTTCCTTGGAAGAAGATGTTTCTTTTTGCTTTCTTCCTCTATTTCCAAGTGTTCTGCAGAAGATTCAGCTGGACTCTCCAAAAATCTTGCTAGTAACTCCCTTTTGGCTAAGACAGCACTGGTTCTCCCTCTTAACGCATCTAGCCACGGGCAATCACCACAGGTTTCCTCACTGGTTGGACCTCCTCACAAAGGACAATGAGTCAGTCCAAATGGAAAAGATTTGTCTGTTGCCATAATCATAACCAGGATCCTTTTTCAGTGGGGGACCCTTTGGTTGTCTCGTATTGGTATGAGTTGCTCCAGTCTGGCTTGGCCAATTCTTCTGCAAAGGCCCATTTGTCAGCCATTTCTTCTTGTCTGCCCTTGAATCCTGTCTTGGCTTCTTGTTTTGTCAAACAATTTCTTAGAGGTGTCCTGCATCTTAGGCATTCAAGGAAACAGATTCCTCCTCCATGGGACCTTAATTTTGTTTTAGAAAAATTGAATCTATCTCCTTTTGAGCCTGCAGATTTTGATTCTTTGCAACATTGTACCTAGAAGACTGTTTTGTTGCTGGCTCTTACTTCTTCTTGGAGGGTTTCTAAGCCCCAGAACTGTAAGGACATTCTTCCTTTATTGTTTTTTTTCACAGGGACAGGGTGTCCCTTGGTACTAATCCTTCTTTTATGCACAAGGAAGTAAATGAGTTGTCCTTGAATCTGTCAGTACAACTCCCTTCCTTCTTCCCTTCTTCTCAGTCTGCTAGTGAGAGTGTCTTGCATACCCTGGATTTGCACACACAGCTAAGGTACTATTTGGATAAAACAAAGGCCATTCATAAGTCTGATCAGCTTTTTGTTTACTTTCATCCCAGGACATTGGGTTTGGCTGGTTCTAAGGAAACCATCTCCTGCTGGATATCTAAGGCCATTTCTTTGTGTTATTCTTTTTATGGAAAATGCTTGTATTCTTCTGTTGAGCTCATTCCACTAGGGCTGCTGCTTCTTCTGGTGCTTTGCTCAAGGGGTTGGACACCAATTCCATTCTTGAAGCTGCTACTTGGTCTTCAGTGCATACCTTTATTAAGGATTATAACTTTGATATGGTTTCTAGGGTCACAGCACGTTTTGCAAGAACCATTTTGTATGGGTTTGTTTAGGCTCTTCTCAGCCTTACACCTCCCATTTTGCTTCTTGAGCTTTTTTTTTACTCTTCCTATAGTAAAGAATACTGCAACAGTGAGAAGGAGGACATAGTACAGTAGTGTAAAATCTTACCAGAACTGTAGCTGTCCTTCTCTTCACTGTTGCAGTAATTGCTCCCTCCCTCCAACCCCCTCTTGTTTGTCCTGGTTTGTGTTTTGGATTTCCTTCTCTCTAAGGGTATCCCCTTTTTCTTCTGCATTTTCTCCTTCTCGATGTGTATGGACTCCTTTGTCTTATGGAGACTGTTATCTTCTGGGGCAATTCAGTTCTGGGTACCTGCGTTCATATGTCACTTTTATGCCCTATGTCCTGTGTGGGGAGTATATGTGTGATGATGGCGCATACAAGATCATAAAGCTTTGGTATACTCACCGAATGTCAGGATGCCCTGGGCTGGAGATCCTTCTAGAAAAGAATACTGCAATAGTAAAGAGAAGAACATCTGCTGTTATGGTAAGATTTTACACAACTGTACATTCTAATGACATTATCTGCTGTCCTTCATCCCTACAGAAGCATACACTGATCCCAGTGCATCAATCCATGGATAAACACCATTGATCTGCTGGTTATAACCATCATAAAAAAATGAATAATTATGGTTCAGCACCAACACTGGTCTGTAGGACAATGACAAGGAAGAGTATTTCCCATCTTTTAGGATCACTGCACCACTGCCTTCTTCCAGCTATTTGGCTGGTGCACTTCTTGGAACAATCTGTTCTACATACCTTCCCATACCTCAGTTGCCTTGTCTTTCATTAGATCCTATTATAATATCTGCCAAATCTCCTTCTCCCACTCCTGTTCTCCTTCACTCAAAGCTCCTGTTCTGTTCTGCAGCCCCACCCATTCTTGCAAAAGTCTCATCTCTTAAAAATTTTCTTGGCCTTTTGAATTGCATACGTGTGTGTGTGTGTGTGTGTGTGTGTGTGTGTGTGTGTGTGTATATATATATATATATATATATATATATATATATATATATATATATATATATATATATTTATATATATATTTACATGGTTCTACTTCAAAACATCTGATTCCCATAAAATCGAATCTCAAAACACTGAGACTATAACACTGAAAACCGAAAACACTGAAAACTCAGAACATTGAAACTTTGCATCATAACCTCGAAAACTACAAAGCACATGTAAATAACATTCCCTCCACCTATAACAACACCAAACTAGCAAACACACTTTTTACTACGTTTCTAGAGGGAGGCAAGTCCCCCTGCACCCTCCCCCATGTGGAGCTCTGCATCCACACACCCCATAAATTAAATATAACAACTCTGAGATCACACTACAGTAGAAAAAAGTTAATTTTCTAAACCCACTGTATCGCGATCACCATACAGAATGTACAGATAATGTTTAAATCACTCACCTGTATGGCTTAAAAACAAGTACAGATTGGCAAAATAAACACAATATAAATAGTATAAATTCCTACACTGTATAAATAATAACTATATAAATAAAAACTACAACATCTTATAGTGATACCACAAGATTAACAGATTAAACTATAACATTTACATGTTTGATGATACACTACTCCATACATTTTCAGTGTTATGAAATTCGATGTTATGAGTTTTCAGTGTTTTGGGTTTTCGATGTTATGGTCTCAGTGGTTTGAGTTTCAATGCTATGAGAATTAGATGTTTTGAAGGGGAAGCACATCTACATATATATATATATATATATATATATATATATATATATATATATATATATATATATATATATATGGGTCTACTTCTTTTGACCTAACTTTCATTTGCCTGACCCCATTTGACTGAAATTTAATTTGCCTGACACTTCATTTGCCCGACAAGTATTATTAGCAAGAAAATGTAATATGCCCCCTTCCCCACTGCAGTGCGACCCTGGAGTTAGAATATATAGTTGGGGGGGCACAGCCCCCCACAACGGGGAGTGTGGGGGTCGAAGCCCCCCACTTCATTTCATATGATATTGTTAACTTTTGATGTAATATTGCTTAGTAACAGAAAAGTAAGTGGAGGGCTTTGCCCCCCACACCCCCCTAACTATATATTCTAACTCCAGGGTCGCACTGCAGTGGGGAAGGGGGCATATTCCATTTTCTTGCTAATAATACTTGTCGGGCAAATGAAGTGTCAGGCAAATGAAATTTCAGTCATTTGGTGTCAGGCAAATGAAAGTTAGGTCAAAAGAAGTAGACCTATATATATATATATATATATATATATATATATATATATATATATATATATATATATATATATATATATATCTACACACACACACACACACACACACACACACACACACACACACACACACACATATATACATACTTCTCTGTGAGCTTGTGGAAAAATAAGTAAACCCTCTCTCCCTTTTATTTTTTGACCTATAATGCCATACATTTACAAAACCTGTCATTTTATAAACCTTGCCATAAATCTCCCTTTCCCAGAGATTCTCTTTGCCCACGGTCCAGCACTAACATTCTCCTTGTTTTGGTTAATTTCTTATCAGTAGACATAAATCCTCTTGAAATGCAATCAGTACCTACCTCTGATTTCCTAGCATTTAATAACGCTCTGTCCAGATTCACTGGTTTGGTTAACCAATTAACATTCCAAAACCTACCCAGAGGGTCCTTTCATTCTCACAGGTCATGCCCATGGTCTTTTTTTTTTTTTTTACATAAATGTTATTCATCTCAGTCATCCTACATGAATCACCCTTCCCAAAACAATCCAACACTAAACTATGTACATCAAACATCGCAATGTTGGAGATCTGCTCTCTCCTCTAAATGCCTTGCTCTAGCTTTAACTATGACTATTGCTGCAATGCTCAAAACGGCATTCCCCTTCCCCCCCACATCCTTCTACAATCTGTTTTGATGCTTTGGCCTTAAAATCACCTTTTATCACATTTTCTCCATAACAGAAATTCAATTAAAGCGCCACTGTAAAGAACTATCATCTCTTAGTTGCTTCCCCTGGCTACTTATCTCACTTCCACTTTCCCCACATGTTGCCTCTTCTATAGCCTGGATCCCAATCCTACTTTCCTCACCCCTTGTCATATAAAGTAGATATCCATTTACCTGCCATTTACTATTTGCTGAAGTGCCTGTAGAGATTCATTTTACCCAAGTAAGGAGAGTAACATCTGCATACTTTATGACATTCACTAAATAGCGCACAAGGAAAAACAACTCAAATAGTGCAACACCTAATTACATATTTCTTACTAAAATTTAAGCTACTGGGGTTCATTTACCTCTCCTACTACTACAGCAAGTCCATATTTTATCCTACTATCTCACACACACAATTAGGAAAACTTAACATGAATATCCCAGTGAACACTGATACAATTGTTAATAAAAACAGTCAAACTGACATAACAGTTGATTTTATGGTACTACGCTTATAATAACAGAATTAACAAAATGAATACAGACTGAGCAGAGTTCTTGAAGAGCAGTCAATTAAAATGAAAAGGAATTTCAGGTAATCAGAAATGGGCTACATCTGCCAATTCTTGCAATCAACAGCTTCAGCAGCTTAACATATGTTACACTTTTGCCTTATTGCTAACAGTCCTGAAGGTTTCAGCTGTGTCCAAATAAAATGTACACTTCTGACCACCCTGAAGTTTTCTTATCTCTCACCTTTCCATAATTAACACGTTACCCTTGATTTACTCAAAAATGTTCCCCACCTCCAAAAGCTTCTGGTTGTGTGATGTTAAGCAAATAGTGTCAGACACTGCCTGATCTCCAAAACATATGTTAATGAAGCCTGTACTTCTCTATCAACATTCTAACTAAATAGTAATAATAGTTGGAAACTGTCAAATGTTTATAGCATTTGATCTTGGTCCTGATGCTCAAGGTTCACCCAAAGTGAATAAACTATCACTGCTATTGAAATATCCCATCATATTTTTGTTCTCAGATTTCATAAAATATAAAAAATGTGAATAGTAGTCAATAAAGCAAAACACACAGACTAAGTACCTGGCATTACAGAAATAAAACATATTTCTTCCATTCAAAAGCATAAGAGAGAAGAAAGAAAAAAAAGAGAACAGCTAGATTTAATGAACAGGAACGGTAAGAGTAGTTGGACATTAATGCAATCTACTATGCTCTTGTAGGGTTTCTGCTGTCCACATCATACCTGTAGCCTTAATACCACCTTTCTGGATGCAGCTACGTTTTATTCCAGGTTCAGCCTTCCCCCCAATCTTACTAGAATAAAACAGCACCACCTCTGCCATCTCTCTCAGCCCCATATGGAAAGGCATCCTCTCCAGCTGCATCTGCCATTTACTGAAAGCACATCCCTTAAGCTTCAAAATGCAGCAGTTCATACACCAGTAGTGCACCTCTGCAACATTAAGCCCTCTTCCCATTGTCAATGAAGACCTGTTTTAATTTAACTGTCAATTTATCAAGAGACTGAAGTTGTGAAAAAAAAAACAGGAAAATACTCAGAATGTCCTTACCAGTTACTTGCCGAATACAAAATACCTCCTGCCTCACCTGCAGAACTTCTTATTGCAAACTTTAAATTAAACACCCACACTTCACTTAATGTTGCTGCAATACCTCATACAAGAGAAGCTAATCACCCCCACCCAACACGGCTTTCGCCCTGGCTACAGTACCTCTATGGCCCTCATTTCCTTTATCAACACCATCTCACAAGCCAGAGACCAAAACAAACTAGTCTCTTGCCTTTCTTGACCTCTCAAAAAGCTTTTGACACCATATCTCACCTCCTCCTCTTAAACAAACTTTCTGAACTCAACCTACTGCGGATATAAAAAGTGTACACACCCCTGTTAAAATGCCAGGTTTTTGTGATATAAAAAAATGAGACCACAATAAATCATTTCAATTTAATGTGACCTATAACCTGTACAATTCAGTTGAAAAACAAACAAATCTGTTAGAGGAAAAAATATAAAAAATAAAAAACGTACAATAAGCTGGTTGCATAAGTGTGCACACCCTTTAATACTTTGTTGAAGCACCTTTTGATTTAATTACAACATTCAGTCTTCTTGGGTACACACCTACAATCAAATAAAGAAACTCTGATTAACCCCAAATAAAGTTCAGCTGTCCTAGTAGGATTTTCCTGACATTTACTCAGTTGCCCGCTACACCAAAAGCCATGCTTAAAGGTGTGAAAGTTTTGAAATTATTTATTGTGGTCTCATTTTTTTGTATCACAAAAACCTGGTATTTTAACAGGGGGGTGTATACTTTTTATATCCACTGTATCCACCACTACTATCTCCTTGTTCTGTAGCTATCTCAGCAATCATCTCCAGCCAGTTAAATGGCTTTCTGCTATCGCCCCAGAGCTTCCTATAAAGATGGGGGTCCTCAAGTTTTAATATTGGGCCCACTACTCTTTAATATATTCACCAACCAGTTATCTATATCCATACTACAGTCATCTCTTGTACAATATGCTGATGACTCCACAGTCATCACCATAGCTGATACCCTCCCAGATTTACATACAACAACTCAGAATTCCTTTCTGCCTATTGAAAACTGGCTCAACAAGAACCAGCTAATCCCAAACCCAAAGAAGACTAAACTCTTATTCTTCATTCCAAAAACTATGAATCATCTTAAACCTTCTTTCTCTATCAATTCCCACAATAACACACCCATCACAGTAGCAACTCATACCACACTACTTGGGGTCATTATCGATGACCAGCTGAAATTTGACCTACATGTACTCAGTAACATTAAAAAACCCACCAAAAACTTAGACTCCTCTACAGGAACAAAAACTTTTTATCCAGTAAAGCCAAGACAGCCCTATCCCATGCCTACCTACTACCAACCCTTCTTTATGGCTCTCAAATTCTCACCAACTTACAAACCACACTTCTCTCTAAACTGGAATCTACTTACAATAAGGTGGACAAATTTGCTGCTGAACACCCATACTATTCTCACCACTGCTTAGCACTCAAGAAACTAAACTGGTTAGAACTGCCCAACAACCTTCTCTCTCAGCTTCAAGTAACTCACTCCATTCTAAACCAACCCTCTTTTTGTCCCAGCATTAACTCTATCACCTCCCCCTACATCCCACCTAGAACTCTTCGGAGCTCAGAACAACATCTCCTTTCTATATACAAGCCAAAGTTTAACATTGGCAAGAACCTCTACAGCTATTCCCCATCTGACAGCTGGAATAAACTTACATTACACATTTGAAATACTAAGCCTAAACACCAGTTCAAAAATGCAGTAAAAAAAAAAACGGTTTATCTTTATAAATGCGATTTGCAGAAGGGCGAACTGCCCATATCCAAAAGGCAGTGTGCAAGATATACAAACGAATGTAAAAAGGTGCGAATGTGCAATGAGCGAATGCACAGTGAGATTCGCTCATTGCACATTCGACATTCAGGGACAGATTGCACTATAGTGGGGATCGGGAAATGGTTCCTTTCCCCATTGTAGTGTGATCTCGGAGTTAGAATAATAAAGTGGGGGGGGTGCAGAGGGGCTTGCTCCCCTGCTTTACACTTTTTTTTTTTTAATTTGACTTTCATGTTCGAAAAACAACTAATCTGCTGTTCGATTTTCTGTTTTTCGAACATGTAGGTGTGTCGACATTGTTAGTTTCGTGGATTAGAGTCGCTCATATGAGCACTCGCCCTTCTGCAAATCGCATTTATAAAGGTAAACCTAAAAAAAAACACCTAAGCAATACAAGACTACTTCAGTGTTATTATCCCCCTGACTGACCTTACTCCTCCCTCCCAACTTGCCTTTCTCCTTCTGCACTCCTGTGTCACAAAACTTTCTTTCTTTATCACTATACTTCTCTACACTACTTCATATAACTTCTCCACTTTGCACCTACCTATTTTACTATAGATTCTAATAAACATTTTTGTGCCTTACTATGTCTCTCCAGAACATAAAAGGAATTAATGTAAATCTTCTACTTGTATCCTTCGTACCTTGGACTGTACCAGATGTACTGTGCTGATGTTTGAATCTATATGTCACCCATGTTAAACTAAGCTTAGTTTTTTCTTTCGGGAAGATATTGTTTATATATCTATGTATTGTGTTACTTTAGTTACATAATTAAGTGTCTATGTTTTTGTGAAGCTTTTCTACCCGGGTGTCCACTGAAAAAGGGCTCCGACCAGCTGGACTAACCCAGTCAACAAATGTAAAATAAAATAAATAAATAAATTATCCATCGCTTGTTGCTTTGACCACAAGAGACAGACCTGCTTAGCTCTAGCCTCCTGTTTAGTTTCGTCCCTCTCTTTCAACACTTTTCTTGTTGCAAATAAGAGAAATGCCTCCCATTCTTTCACTTCTCCTGATGGCTGTGACCTGATACTGTTTATTGATCCCCCATAGCTGATATGTGCACCACCACTTGACTGCAGCATGACTTTATTTTGTTCTACAAATGTCTTTGGGGCTCCAGGGAAGAAAGTCCAGAGTTGCGCTGTACACATCAGCTGCCATCTAAGCCCATTCTATTTGCATTGTCAAATTACTGACATAATTGTTCCCCTCTTCCTCCTAATCTGCAGGGAGAAATTATTTATTTATTTCCAGTTTGATGACCGGGAAAGTCCACTGGGTCAACATGGCCCATTTTCAGTGGAGGCCCGGGGAGAAAAGCTCCGAGAATGCATTAAAAGGAACAATTTACATACAGGATTTAAAGAAATACAAGCTAGGTCTGAGAATACATTTGCAGTTTACAAATATTATAACAAGAGGTACCTTTAGTACCAGAAACAATTCTGTAGATCTCTATATTTACAATATTTACAAGTTTTGTTCAGCAAAAATAGCTGTAGGCGTAGGAGAGGTAAGGAGAGGAATAAGCAGCAGGAGAGTGCAGGGAGATTTGATAGAGCTGAAAGAGTATGTCTGTGGGAGGTACATAAGGATTATGTGCCAGAAATGGGAGACTCTTAAGGCTTGAATAGATCGATACTTAAGTAAGGAGGGGTTTTGTGCTGAATGGGGGATGCTCATAAGGCTTAAGGTAATCAGAGCTTAAGTAGGGAGTAGACAGGGGCATTTTCATTTAGTAGACAGGTGTATGAAAAGCTGGGCTTTGAAATTTTCATAGTTTTGGGTGCTTCTTAGTGATTGAGGAAGGGAATTCCATTTGTTGCCTAGAGCATAGGAGAGGAGCAGTTGGCCAGCGGGATGTTTGGGTTTATGGACAGCTATTCAGTTCTGATGTTTAGATTTAAGGGTTCTGTTGGGTATATAGGGGGGAGGATATTATTTAGAGCAGGGCATTTTGTAGGCTGAAATATGAGTGTATGAGCTGTAGGAAGTTGTAGGTAATCTAGGTGGTTAGGAAGTTCTAGCCAGTTCAGGGTTTGTAGGGGGAGGCAATGGTGAATCTATAAACACTTTGATATCCTCTTCTTTTAGCACTTTGCCCAGTTTCCAAATTTCCAGCAACACCTTTTCTCCTAACTTCTTACTCTTGGAAATGGACTATGACTGGATGAGGTTTGCCTGCCCCAACAACCACTGATTGGAATGTCATTCACTGAGCCCTCTCAATAGCAATTTCTGACATTGCAAATAAATCCATTTAGTGCGTAGCTCCCAAATAAATAACAGTCTCTTCCCTCTTCCAATTATGAAGCACCCTCTATGCTCACATTTTATGGCTTGCCTGGTCCACCATGTCTACCATCTTGGATTCAGTATAATTCAAACTGGTTTCTGCCACTTCCATCCTGGCTCTCCGCTCCAAGTTTCTTCCACAAATGACTGCAGTATAGTTGAGTATTCATTCAATGTAATGGTCATTTCCTCCAGCTGTTTCTCTTATTCAGATGTATCTTACAGAATTTGTTTCATTTTCTTTATTTCCATCCATAGTGTTTCAGAGAGACAAATAGCTTTTCTTTACCTCCTGTCTCAGGTTCTTCTCTCCCCTTGCCGTGGCCATAGTTTCACATTTGTTGTGTTCCCACTCAGGAGGCACTATAGGTGGCAATGTAATCTTTTTTAGACATTCTGTTAGCTTTTCTTCAACATTCATCTATTGTCCAGCACTGTGCAGTAACTTTTCCAAAATTTCCATAAATAACAAAAGCATCAATATCTGCAATAACAAACTACAATTTTCAAGTCTGATGGTGAAAGATCGAGGTAGTAGACCCAATGCAGGAACACCATACTGGAAATCCTATAGGCTTGTCCTCTTGATCCAAACGTATTGCTAAGGTATTTTCTTTAACCAGCACAGACGTTGGTGAGCAGAATTCTGGTACTTTAAATCCCTGCTTTTGGAAGTAATTTCAAATGCAGTGCGGTCCTAAGAATTTGAAGTAGACTAGGTGGATTTACAATTCTTATAGGTTCATAGGTATATACTAGGCTAACGACCACTGAGATCTTAATAAGCCTAGTCAAACATTCCAAATTTATACTGCCAGCTTAAGTGGTGGCCTTTGTAAGTTTAGCCAAGCTTCCCTAATGTATCATACAAAAACCTCTAAGGCACATAAACTTGCAAGAGGTATATGTAAGCTAGGGCAAGATGTACAGGCTATTTCTGTCCCATTTCCAGCCCAGTGGTCCATGTTTCAGTTAATGGGGTTAGGGAAGAGTTATGCTTCTCTGCTCCAGAGAAGGGGAATTCTCAGAGACACATATCTTTCCCTTCTGTTTATGTCACAAGCAAAGCTTAAATCCCTGGATTAAGTAATTCTGATGCCATTTATTTAATGTAGTGGTGCACAACGTTCGGCTCTCGATGCAACACCATCCGGCCCCCAGAGACTAACTAAAATTTTTTTAAAAAGTGAAAAAATGCTATGTCTTACTCCAGTCACACAAACATTCCAGCATGTGCTTACTTACCTAATTGACTGCAGTTGTGCACACCTCCAATTTTAGCTGTGGAAGTAGCTATTCTTTGTTGTTTATAACTTGTAGTCTGTAAACAGCAGTAACTTTCTGCAAGAGTTTCTAATAAGTCATGGCTGCAAGCCAGAATAAAGTTAAATGCAACGTTGATGTAGAAAACAGGCAATTTCATGACTGCTGTCTTAAGTAAAAATGCCAGTCACCTGTACCTACTGTTAACTCGTAACGACTTACTATGTCTTGGTGGCCCACAGATGCATTAAGAATTTGTGTAGTGGCCCTCCCCCAAAAAAGGTTGTGTACCACTGATTTAATGTGAAGCTTCCATACATAACTTTCCTTTATAACCACTTGCACCTTTTCTCCTGTTTTCAATTAGACTCTGTAAAGCCCAGTCTTTCAAATCTTGGAAGTTTAAAATAGGAGAAAAAAACAAGATTTTTACTGTGTTTTGCTTGAGGATCTCTGAGTAAATATTCCAAACATTCAGTGAGTGCAAGCCACTACACACATGAAACTACACCAGCATTAAAGCACGGTGTGAAGCACTCAAAGCAGCAAACACTCAAACTTCTGAGAAACATGAGGTGTACTGACTTTGCATTGTAGTCTTTTGCGTAAAGCAAAGATGTAATGAAAGCTGGAGTGAAGCCAACACTGGCATTCATATGGACTAAGGCACATCTGGTAACATTTCTCTATGTCTAGATAGAATAAAACTATACAAGGCTGGTAAAACCAAATGGTTTGATTTACTGTTACACTGACCCACCTGAAAATGAAACTGAAGATGATAATGAAAATTCGAACTCAGAAGATCTGCGTATTTAGTTACAATTTTACACTTTATTACATGGTTACAGAGCTTTAAAATTCAAATATCATGTGTTACATGACAGATGTACGTAATTCTGCAAGGCCATATTAATTTTCTGACTTAAAGCTTTATCAGTTGATTTGTCTAGACAGTTACCTGAATGCTTTAGCTGGGTATACTCATAGAATCTGCTTGTTGGAAGTCACTGATCCTTTTCTCAACCACCTCACGAATCAAAACTGAAAGCAGAAACAAGACACCTCCTTTATTGCCATCTCTCAGTCCAAAATTTACCATGTCTAAATAATGCTACTGTTTTGGGTATCATTTATAAAGGAACCACAACCATGTTTGTGCAACTAACACCAAGTTTAAAAAAATTGACAACTGACCATTCAGAATACATAGTACAAGACACTACAAGAGTGATTATTCCCCTCTAGTCTTTTTCCTTCTCAGTTTTGTGGCCCATCTCACCAAAAATATATGTTTTCTGGCAGTATGCCACTGCATGTGCATGACCTTGAACTTTTCATTAACTTCCAGTTACTATCTGTCTACCCACAAAAACAAGCTACCACAGGTTTTCCTGGCTACACTATCCAATTCCATGATTACTGTAGAAATCTAGGCAAGACAAGCATACAAGCTAATCTGTGTGATTTGTGCCACAAATGTACTAAACAGGATAAGTCCCAGTACTGAAACATGTATCACATCATTGCTTACTGGAGCTTCTCTTGACAATTTCCCCTCCTAGTACCCACTACCCCAACGCAGACAGGACATTTTCATAATCTGATTTATGGAAAACTTCAAAATACCCATTTGCCACCTGAAAGGTAAAAGTATAAAATGGATCTGCTTCAAGAGAAAGGCAATCCTCATGTAGTCCATAAAGACTTTATGGAATACAACATCCTATGGGAAAAGGTCAGTTGTGTAAGCAAACTTACCATAACAGTGGCAGTTCGAATCTAAGGATACAACTGCTGCTGGCTTCCAAAGCTTAAGGGCACCTTCATGCAGACCAAACTGTTAACCATCTCAAGCAAAGCTGAAGAATGAGAATGGTTTGGGGCATTTGTCCTGTCAGTGCTTTCATGCCAATTGAGACTGGAAGGCTACAGCCATGAAACAAAGAATGCTAAAGAAGCCAATCTGGTGGTCCCCTGCCATAAACAAACTCTACAACAGAAGGAGGAAACTGATGCGGAATAAGGTGAAGTCCCAATACTGGAAAAACTCCCTTAAATGCCTCAACAAAAAGTTGAGATCCCTCATCAAATCCTCTAAAGCTAGATATGAAAACAGAATTGCAGCAGATAGTAAAAACAACCACAAGGCCTTCTACAGTTATGTAAAGAGTCTCCACGGCAATACCCAGATTAGCTCTGAGTTACTGCACAATGGTACCTCCTATACCGAGCCAACATATATTGCCAGTATACTGTCCGACAGATTCAATATCAACTTTACCCCCCCCCTTCCCCCCCCAAGGACCAATCACAATACCAGTAGATTGCCAGGCACCCAGTATTACTGCTGTACAGGTTAAAACAGCAGTGTCCAAGGCCAAGACTGCATCTTCTATGGGACCTGACAATATCCCTGGTTGTGTTCTACATGAACTACAGAGTGAACTGGCACCTCACCTGTGTTCCCTGTTCAATCACAGCCTCACCTCAGGCTTTGTCCCTGCTGAATGGCGCACTGCTGCAGTCATCTCTCTCCACAAAGAAGAAGTGATTACAGACCCTGGGAACTATCGCCCCATTAGCCTGACGAGTCTGATATGCAAAGCTATGGAACGCATCATCATGGACCTAATAAACAAGGATATAGGGAATCTCCAAACTCTGGATCCCACACAGTTTGGTTTTGTGAAGGGTAGATCATGCCTGCTCAACTTGGTCGACTTCTTTGAGTCAGTCACCAGAGCTGTGGATGAAGGCAAGCTGGTTCATGGAGCTATTATTAACTCCCCAAGTGATGTTAACATCCTACAGAATGACCTCAATGTGACCAATGACTGCTGTCAGAACCATGGCCTTAAGCTCAATGCCAAAAAATGTGTCGTCATCCCCTTTGGGAAAAACCTGGTTCCCATGAATTACCACATTGATGATAGTCCACTGAAGACAGAAGGTGTTATAAGAGATCTTGGAACACAGGTTGACAGCAATCTCTCTTTTGATCACCACACTGCCACTGTGGTCAGAAAGTCCTTCTATGTGGCACATCTCATTACTAAGGGTTTTGTATCCAAGAAGAAAGAGGTCATTGTCTCCCTCTACTTTTCCCTCATTAGGCCACTCATTGAGTACAATGTCCCATGTACCTCACTAGACACCTGCAACAACTGGAGAGGCCACAAAAGTACCTCAAAAAGAGGATCCTAGGCCTTAAACACTTGTCTTATATGGAGAGACTCAAAAAACTCCAACTATACTCTGTCTCATATTGCCTACTTAGAGGCAATCTTTGCTTGACTTAAAAAGCCATGTCTGACCCAGCTCTGTTAGAAATGCTACATCTAAAGAAATCCCAATCCCTCCGCACCACATGCTCCAGAGACCTCAACCTCATTACCACAATTAACAGAACATGCTGGAGGGACAGGTTCATAACCCAGAGACTGCCCATGCTATGGAACAGACTTCCCATACATGTCAAGTAGAGCACCTCGCTGACCGTCTTCAAGAGAAAGCTTGATGAGTGGATGGGAAACAGAAAATTCACCCCAGGGATAACACAAGTGGCTCTACTCGACAGAGGCACTGGGAACTAAGGTCGGGTGGCACTATGCCAGGGCAGTCCTATGGCTAGGCTTGTACAGGCCCCAGGGCCATTAGCCTAGTACACACCTATGAACTTATGAAGAACATAAAAACAAAAGTCCTCACCCTGGCAACAAAAACATACAAAAATAAAGGGGAAGAAGGGAGTTGCTTCTGCAGCAATGATCATTCAAACATCTACTGTTATGGTAAGTGTTCTTACACAACTGTACTATGTTCTTCATTTGACCACTGTTGCAGTAGCCATACTTATTTGGGTAGATTGCCATAGGTTATATTAACAGGAAGAGGAAAGATGATGGTCCAGAAGCAGAGGCACTGGAAGCTGTTGAAGGCTGGGGGGTGGGGTGGGGGGGGGTGGGGGGTGACAGGAGTACTTAGTGATCTAAAAAGGGAAATCTTTTAAAACTATTTACTACCACAACATAGGTTCACTTGGAGGACATTTTAAGCTTAGCCAAGTTCCATTTTGGTGCTTGACTTAACATTTCCTGATTGGTCTTACATATCCCATGGCTGATAATTGTATGTTAGCCCTAGTGAGAATAAATGTGATCACACTGTAGATAATTTGAGCTGACCCATGTAAGGGATGCAGCATTTAGGAACTGCCTCTATCCATTAGTGGCACGAGGGGTAATCCTGGAGTACATTTTCTATTACCCATCCTTAAATCCAAGTTGCATTTGAATATGGACAGGGATGAGCTTTGTTTTACTTGAATGGATAGTTTGTTCTGCATATATATATCCATCTCTCCACAACATTCAGTTTAGATACCTGGACTGCATATTTCTGATGCCATCTGACTTGCTGATGTTTAGTAGGTCCAATCTGTATTAGGTCAGAGGATGCCTTGTATGCCAGACACATCACCTCTAAGGACTCTGTAGGATACTGAGTATAGTGATAAGTCTTTCAGGTGGTCCATGCAAGACCTACTGTTTAGGACTTGTATCCTTTTAGTAGGTGATCTCTGTGGGTATTCCAAGTATTGCATGGGTCTGGACAGATACATGCCAAAGTGGGCACTATACAAAATGATTGATCTAATGAGGGCATTGTAAAGTGGGACAATAACATCTCTAGATCTAGTCACAATCAATTTGTTTATAAGCTGTGCCATATAGAAAGACTTTCTTATGACTCTGGGCACATGTTGGTCAAAAGTTGGGTCACTGTACACACAAGTTCTCAAATGCCAAACAACTGGGTCAGTTCTCAGGGGGCATTGTCAATTTGGTAGTTCCCTGGAGTAAATGACTTCCCAAAGGATACAATAATGTATTTCTTGGAGTTTAGTTTCAATTCATGATTCTGGCACCAGTTATTGTTTGGGACAAACCTTCCTGCATGATGGTTAAGTCATTAGGGAATAGAATAACTGCTCCTAGCTTGCAGTCATCTCAGACTTAGTCGGCTAAAGCCCTTTGGTATTTCCTTTTACTTTTGAGATGTATATGACAAACAGAAAAACTCTCGGCATCAAACCCTGGGGGATACCATTGGTGACAGGTCTCTTCCCTTATTTTGATCTCCTGCATCCTGTGAGCAAGTATACATGTATACGTTCTTTGATTCACCTTCTTGATTGTATTAACTTGATAGTATTAAATTATATCTCCTGTATAATACAGCACCACTTGTTAGAATGTGTTTTAAATGTGTAGTTTGGAACAGTCTTCTAGTGAGCAATGAAACAAAATGTATGAACCAATAACGACAAAACTACCCATTTCAGAAAATTTCAACCATAAAAGGCCACTCAAACTTCTGTCATTACAATCCACCGATATCAGTAAATATGCAAAATCTCTGCAGAAATAAGTCATCTATATAATTTCACATAAAAGGGATCTGTAACTAATGAAGAGGTTGTTGCTAGAAAACAACTTTACATTCAATTGTTTCATCTACAAATAAAGTGCCTGTTGCCCTTGAAGAATAAATTGCATGTGCTACATTAAAAATGATAAGCTAGTAATTTTGCAATGGGGAATGGATGGCAAACTGATAATGGGTTCATACTTACTAAGTAACTCCTCTAAAGGAGGACATTGATAGGACTGCAGCATCGACTCCCACTAAAGTACAACACAGTATCAACGATCCATCTGCATACTGTGGGAGTAGTAACCACAGTCTTCTGCATCAAAAGCAAGTATACTACCTGCTGTGCTACTAACAATGCAAACAACTTAGCATAAGTAGCATTAAACTTCTCTTCTCCTAAAGCTCTCAGCTCCTTGTAAAATCCACCTGACGATCAACTAAATCTCTGAACTTCTCAGCACAAGAAATCTGGAAAATGCCAAGATTTATTTGGGGAGCAAAGGCCCAAAACCAGGGGCACATTTTAAATAGTGCTTGTAAAATCTTAGAAAGTTGCTAAAATAAAGTGTTCTGTTTTACCATGTGTTTGCTGAATGATAGGAAGACTGAAACTTAAAGAGCTATCATTATTTAGGGAATTCAGTTCTCATTGATTTGCCAGAAAAACACAAATTTTAAGAGGAACAGACCAAATGTAAGAGCCAAATATTCCACGACACTCTGGACAGTGAAGAGGTATGGACTCAGCTCCCTGAATCACAAGTGGTGGCATGGGTAGAGAACACACACACACACACACACACACACACACACACACACACACACACACACACACACACACACACACACACACACACACAGGAGCAGCATAACTCCTGCAAATAAAAGAACAAAACTCTCCTTACCAGCATGACCCTGGCAGCACCAACAGAACAGTGGCAGCATAACTACTGTAACACAGAGCAATAAGAGAACAAGAACAGCTAGTTTAACTTCCCTGTGCGAATCCATCTTAGAGTGAAAACTCCACTTCATTAATTTTTCCCAAAAGGTCTTGCACCTGTAAAAGTGTGTGTGTGTGTGTGGGGGGGGGCTCCCTCTCCCCTGGCTCTATGGTTCCAGCACCCATGTCCAGAAGCAGCTGTAAAACCTGCTGTATAACTGGAGAAAGAATTTAGTCTATAGAGCTTTGTAAAAGTATGCACAAAGAACCTAGTCCATCCTCTCCAAAAAGCAACAGACAAAATCATGGCCCTGGTACAGTAAGAATTGACCCCGTCTGGAAATGCCTTATTGTAGTGGGTATAACAAAAGGAAATATCATGAGACAGCCATTTGGAGATCATCTGCTTTGACAAAGGTTGTTCTTTTTTCTTACCTTTACCAGAAATGAAGAACTAATCATTATTTCTGACAGATTTAGTTATGTCAAGATAATTTCTGAATTGTCTGTGCTCATCCAGAGTATGAAAAATCCTCTCTCACTTGGTTTTAGATTCTGGATACAAGACAGACAGGGAGATGGATAATTTTGCTCAAAGTAAACTTAGATACCTCTTTTGGCTTAAAGGAAGGATTGGCAAACCTATCTGTGAAAAATTAGATAAGGTTGACCCACCATAAGAGCTTACAAGTCAGCTACTCATCTTGTAGAAGTCAGAACAATCAGCAAAACTGTCTTCCATGTTAAGAACCTCAAATAAGCCAGATGAGCTGGTTCAAATGGAATAAGTTTACAATTTCTAAAACAAAGTTAAGATCCCAAGAAAGCTTGGCATGCAACTCCCTTTCAAACACTTTCTAACATGGGAATGCATTGAAAAAGGGGGAGGGCTTCATGGCTAAACAGCATGAAATGTCTAACAACTGAATGTTGATGGAGGAGTAAGAAAGGCCAGAGGATACAACTCACAACTATTACAGAACCAGAGAAATTTTAGCCTTTAAAAGGTCCTGGTTCTTGTCTTGGCACTAACTAGAAAATCTCTTCCATTTGATGAAATATGATTTCCTTATAGTATTTGTTCTTGCCTCCTCTAATACCTGCTGCACATCCTCAGGAAAAAGGTACCTAAAATATATTAAAACTCTTATCTAGGAAGTTTGCTGACGTTGTTTCTGGTTTCAAACACCCCATGTCCTGTGTGAGTAGGTCCAGTTTGCGATGAAGCTTGTGGTAATTGGCCCTGGCCATTTTGAAAAGAATAGACAAAGTACAGTTGTGAAGTCTTACTTACCCACAACAGTAGATGTCTGGATTTCTCACTGCTGCAGTAGCCTATCGGTAGTGTCCTGCCAAGTACACAGCACCCAGCCAGCATGCCAAAGCTCTAACTACCCTCCCTCCTACTCATTCTGGCTACTGATATACTTCCCTTCAAAATATGCACAGTCTATCTGCAACCAGAGTGAGGTAAATATTCAGGATTTTACTGCCCTGAGAAAAGAAGGAAGATTCATCCTGAGCCAACAACCAACAATCAATAATCACGATAAAAATCACCCAAACAACAATAAAGAATAGTTGTGAAAAATCTTATCATAACCATAGATAGCCTTCTCTTCTACGTTGCAGTATTCTTAACATGAGGGATTCACTGCCAAAGGTGTTCCTGACATTCTGCCAATATACAAAAGACTTTAACCACTGCAAGGTACATGGGACGTCACATGTAGGCCAGCAGCCAGTGTTGGCCATAAAAGTGATGTCTGCAAGTACCTTCCTCAGAAATAAATGTCCCAGTAAGAACACCAGCCTAAGGCACAAAGCAGGTAAGCATACATCCAGGGAAAAAGACAAAAACCAGGGCTAAGATGGGAGGGACACAATACTGCAACAAAGAACAGAAGGACATCTCTGTCCTTCCATTCTTATGTTGCAGTATTCTTAACATGAGGGAGAGTACCAAAGCTCATGAAGATGTAAGGGAAGGGGAATGAGCAGAAGTGCCATCTAAAAAGCTATGGAGAATGGCTCTAGCAAAGCCAGCTCTAGATTTGGTGAAGCCATTCAGTTTATAATGTTTAGTGAAGGTATGAACAGAAGACCAGGAAGCTGCTTCAAGATGGTATTAGTATTCAAACCTTTGAAAAAAGCAGCTGAAGAAGCCACAGGTCTCATAGAATGAGTCCTAACATGAGTAGAAAAGCTCTTATCATGAAAAACAGAACAAAAGGAATGGAAATGGTCTGCTTGAAAAGAGCCCTGGGATGAAAAGAAACAAAAAGCTGATCAGATTTCCTGCTAGTGTTAGTTTTAGCCAAGTAAAATCTGAGTTGTCTATACACATCCAAGGTGTGTAGAACTCTCTCACTAGATGATTGCGGAGAGGGGAAAAAAGTGTGCAAATGAATAGACTGGGAAAGTGACAACTCATTTACAACCTTGGGCATAAAAGAAGGGTTAATATACAAGAAAACCCTGTCCTAATGGAAAGCCAGGAAGGGGGAGAAGCCATCAAGGCTTGAAATTCGGACGCCCTCCTGGCTAAAGTAATAGCTAATAATAGCGGTTTACTATTGTTCGTGCGAATGACAGTCTATTGGCAGCACAGCTGCCGAAAATCAGAATGTCGTGCACAAAACTCAAATGGATGGGATAGTCAAACACACTTATGCGAATGCAGTAGTGCATTCGCATAAGTGTATTCAACTATCTGCACGGAAATTGCAGTACAGTGGGGATTGGAAATTCATCTATATCCCCACTCCAGTGGGGATTGGAAATTCATCCATATCCTCACTGCAGTGTGATCTCAGCGTTAGAAGTGTGGGGGGCTTGCCCCTCTGCAAAAACGTGCTATGTCATATAAGAGTCTGATTTACATCAGCACCTATACGGCTATCACATGATGGTTTCGGTAACAATGTCGACTCAAATGTGTTGATCATTTGGGTCGACATTGTGGCCGTTTGGACTGTTCGTGTTCGGTATTACTTTTCATTGTTTTGAACAGCAAATGTTTTGCCGTTCGAACAAACGATAGTAAACCAATAATAACACAGTCTTCCAATGTTTCAGGAAAGCTGTAGCTTCAGGCTCATATGGAGCCACAGTAAGTTTTTACAAGACAAAATTGAGATCTCAAGGAGGAGGAACAGGTTTACTGGAAGGTCTGATGTGAAAGATACCTTTAACGAAGAGTTTAACCTCCTTTTTAGAGGCCAAAGGAGGAGACAAAGGCAGACTAGCAGAAATGGCTGATAGATAAGCTTTCACAGAGGAATAGGCCAACCCAGCCTTCAACAGTTCACACAAGTAAGATAAAATCATAGGGATATTCACAGAAAGTGGGTCCAGTTTACGAGAAAGACATCAGATGGAAAACCTCTTCCATTTGGATAAGTAGGATTTCCTAGTATTAGGTTTTCTGGCCTCCTGCAGAACCCTAAGCACATCCTCTGAAAAGAGGTATCTGAAAGGAATCAGAAGTCTATCACGCACAGTTTCAGATATAGAGTTGAGAGATGTGGGTGTATTAAACATCTCTTGTCTTGTGTGAGTAGATCCACCCGTGAGGTAACTTGTGATGATTGCCCTTGGCTAAATGCAGAAGAGGGAACCCATGATGTCTTGCCCAAAAGGGAGTCACCAATAAGATTTTTGGTTTGTCCTGCTGAATTTTCAGCAGAACTTTCTAAATAACAGGGAAGGGGGGGGGGGGGTACATAAAGAAACATCTCCTTTCATGAGAAATAGAGGGCATCCACCTTCCACGCCAGAGGGCCTAAAACTCAGGAAGAGCATTTTGGAAGTTTGCTGTTCAAAGGGGAGGCAAAGGGATCAACTTGAGGAATACCCCACCAGTGATGAATGTCCAGAAACACATCCTTGTGAAGCATCCATTTGTGGGATTGAGTCATGGACCTGCTCAGCGTGTCTGCCACTACATTCTGATTGAAGGAGATTATGTACACTGCCTGAAGGGAGACCTGCTACCGAGTTGCCAGTTCCCATGTCATGAGGGCTAGCTTGCACAGAAGGTATGATTTTGTTTGTCCCTCCCTCCCCAGTTTGTTTACATACCAAAGAACTGTGGTGTTGTCTGTAGACAGTCTTAGAGTGGCTGGATGAAAAGGGAGTGAATGGTTTATAGAGCCAACAGCAGGGCTCTCATCTCTTTTATGTTTATGTGCTCTTTCCTTTGAGAATGGGACCTTCCAGGATGCAAAGGCTGCCCCCAACCCATGTCTGAGGTGTCTGTGACCAATTCCTGAATTGGAAGAGGAGGATGCAGAAGAAGGCCTGGGTTCAAGGAAATTTGCTCAATCCACCAACGAAGTTCCCTCTTTAGACAAAGAAGAAGAGGGACAACACTGTTGAGTGGGTGCGCATGTTGGCTCTAAACTGACTTCAGGTACCACTGAAATTTCCTCATGCGAAGTTTGGCCAGAGGTAACATGGGGATGATGGATGCTCATGAATTCTAGAAGGTGGAGAAACTCCCTGGCTGTAAGAGACTGCAGAGGGAGGAAATCTTGAAAGAATTTGTAGAGCCTGAATTTTCTGAGGGGGCAGGGAGGCTAACATTCAATTTGTCTGGATTCTATACCCCAGGAAGACATGGTCTTGTGAAAGGATGAGGAAATATTTTTGGATGTTTCTTGTGAAACCCAGTCTTTGAAGAAGGGAAACAGTGAGATGGAGTTTTTGTTGCAAGGATTCTGGAAGGAGTACCTGGAGTAGGAGATCATCCAGATATGGAAAAATCTGTACATACTGGAGTCTGCAATAAGCAGTCACAGGAGACAAACATTTTTGTGCATAGCGAGACCAAAGGGCAAAGGAAAGAGCACATAAACATAAAAGAGATGAGAGCCCTGCTGTTGGCAAATGTGATGAAGCAACAGGAAAACACAAATATTTCCTGAAAAGAGGGTGAATGGGACTGTGAAGGTAAACATCCTTGATGTCCAGGGAGACCATAAAAGCATGTGGAAGGATGAGGGGAAACAAGGTAAGCAGAGAAAGCATCCGGAAGGTTGTGGCTTTTAGGAAGGTGTTGAGGTGTGAAAGATCCAAAATGGGTCTCCAAGGTCCATCTTTTCTGGGAACCAGAAACATCCTGAAGTAGAAACCTCTTCCTCTTTAGTACAGTGGATCTTATTTATTTATTGACATTTGGTGACCAGGAAAGTCCAACTGGGTCAAAGACCCATTTTCAGCGGAGGCCCGGGGAGAAAAGCTCCAGCAGTGCTTACAATAATGAAAACATATTAGCTCACATTTTACATCAAAATACAATAGTGAAAAATATTGTATGTTCTATACAGGATAATCATAAGCATCTGATACAAACGAGAGAGTTGATGCCCCATTATTTTTATGAATATTTAATTATTAGGATAGAAGAACAATACAATAAACACACTATATTTATAAGTTGTAGAGATGAAAGTGAGAGGGGCAGAAAGTAGGTAGATAAAATGGTATGTTATTTTGGGGAAAAAGTGGGGGTAGTAGGAGGGGGATAGCTATGAGGGGGTGTTAAGAGATGAAATGAGTAGTAGAAGGTTAACAGTGTAGGAAGACAGAATGGAAGAGGGAGCTGAGGAAAAAAGTTTGGAGGTTAGTTACCGAATTTAGGGTACGTGCAGATCCATGATTTAGAAAAGTAGTTTTTAGTTCAGTTTTGAACTTGTGTTCTCTATACTGGTAATATTGATAGGTAGACTGTTCCATAGTTTAGCTATGGTGTAGGAGTAGAGACATTGTCTGGTTTCTTTCTTGAGTTTATGTATGTCCTAACAGCTGTTTTTCAGTGCAGCATAGATTTTTGCTGGGAGTGTATGTATGCAGAATAGACTGTAAGGCAGGATAGCTTTCGGGTTTACATATAAGTTGTGCAATTGTGAGATTTAGGTAGTTAAGATAGTGGGAGAATTCTAACCAGTTTATCTGTTTGAGTATTGCTATGGTGTGTACAATAAAATGAGCCTGCAGCAAATTTAGAAATTTTGTAATAACAAGACTGGAGTTTGGTTTTGAGTGTTGTGTGCAGATTAGTAAAAATAGATGCTCCATAGATTAAAGAGGGGATCAGGTAGGCATTTGCTAGTGTCCTTTTAGTGTATGGATCCATGATATTTTTGTGCCTACAAAGTGTCCCTATTTTAAGACGAGTTTTTTAATAGCATTATGTATGTGTTGGCCAAATGTGAGTTTATTGTCTATGGTAATACTTAGTAGTTTGGCACTTGTTACTGTTTCAATTTTAGTTTTGTTTAGAGAATATATTTTAAAATCAGATGTAACAGGTTTAGGGGTGAAAAGTAGTTTTAGTTTTGTTGGGGTTAAGAAATAACTGTGCATTATTTAGCCAAGATTCAACTGAGATGAAAGCATCCTGGGTCTGTTGCAACAGGTCAGGTACGTTATCAGATGAGGTAATAATGGTGGAGTCGTCAGCATATTGGATTAATGTACTATGATGGCATGGAATGTGCAGATTATTGACGAACATGTTAAAAAAGTGGGGGTCCAAGAACGGATCCCTGTAGGACACTGCTTTTGTTAGCATGGTACTGAGATAGGCAACTTTGTCACATAATGTGTTGTTCTCTACTGGTGATAGTTGCTGAAGTAGTTTGCCATGAAAGACTATATCAAATGCCTTTGACAAATCTAATAATAATAATAATACAGAGATATATAAATTGGAGTCCCTAGTTTTGTCAGTTATGACTGTGAAAGAGATAAGTGCAGTTGTTGCACTGTGTGCTGGCCTAAAGCCATGCTGGATGGGTATGAGGAGATTATTATGTGTAAGGTGGTTAAGCAATGTATATGCACTTTTCAAGCAGTTTGGATGGAGGGGAAAGGATGGAGATGGGTCTATAGTTTGTTAGTTAGCTGGATTTATCTCCTTTATGCAAAGGGGTTATGATGGATGTTTTCAAAGGGGTGGGGACATACGATTCCATAACAGAATGATTGATGAGTATACTTACTGGATATGCTACTGAGTCAGCAGCAGTGAGTTTTAAGTATTCTGGTGGCAGATTTTCAGAGGATGAGGAAGAGGGTTTCAGTTTGAGGAGTAATTTATGAATTAATGTAGTAGGTACTGGCTGCAGAGAGAAAGGGGGCATTTGAGTTTGAAAAGTTGAGGGCTTTTGTTTATGGGGGAAGAGATGTTATTGTAGTTATTTGTAGTTTAAACAGCGGTTGAGTTTGTACTAGAGTTGTGGCTTGTAATTAGTTTAGCTATGCTATCAATGAAATGGGTATTAAACATATTGGCCACTTCAGTTTGAGTCTTATCTGTGTAGGGGAGCGGGGAGTTGTTTTGAACCAGGGGTAAGAAGTGATGTGATGGTTTTCCAAAAAAAGTTTTTGGGTTGTTTTTATGGGTGGTTAGTTGCTGCGAAAAGTAAGCTTTCTTATCGGCAATCACTGATTTTTTTGCTTTGTTACGTAGTTGCCTAAAGTTCTGGAAAGTTTATTCAGTTCTATTCTTTAGCCAATCCTTCCATGCTCTGTCTTGGATTTGTAGCATTTGTTTGGTGGATTTTGTTAGCCAGGGAGCATGATTAGCCTTTATTCTTTTTGTTTTAGGTGGTGCTAAGTTGTTGAGGGTATCTAGGAAGAGTATACTGAAATAAATAGATTTTAGCTCAAGTCTGTAAGGTTTTTGGATGTTTTGTAGACATGGGTTTTTGGATTTTGGAGGATACTTCTACAAGTATATGAGGGCTTTTGGTCACTTAGTGTATTAGGAAGTACGTTGGCATCAGAGTACTTGTGGGGGTCAGAGACTACAATTCAGTCAAGGGTAGTGGTTAAATTATTGTTGTTTTGTGTTCTAGTGCGAGAGGTGATAAGTTGGGTATGACAATAAAGATTGATGCTATTAATTGGTGTTTCAGATGCTAGGTTCAGCCAGTTGATATTGACATCCCAATGATGACTGTTTCATTATTGATGTTCTTGGACATCCAGGATAGAAAATCTTCCACTATATCTATATTTTGGCCTGGGGATATGTACACTGCTGCTATGCAGAGTTGTTTGGTATTTATTTCTAATGTTGCAAGCAGGGTCTCAGCATTGCTATAGGTGAGGATTTTTTTGGAAATAGGTAATACTGTATAAGTGTTAGGGTAAAATAATGCTATACCTCCTCCTTTTTTGTTGGTTCTGTCATTTCTCAAATTTGGTAAGGGAGATGAACTTAGGCCAATGTGACAGGATGCATGTTAACAGAGGTCAGAAAATATTGTATATGTGTACTAATTGAAAAATGGGAAAACAACTATGACTCAGTAACAAGAGAAGTGGGTGGAGGTTTAGATTGAAAGAAATGTAATTAATTAGGGGGTGGGTGGGAATGGGGTAGGGTAGGGGAGCATAGTGAATCCAAGGTTAGGGAGGGCAAATGGAGCGGGATGGACCCTGGTTGCAACTATATATGAGAGACTGCAGAAACTATCAGTATGCTCCAGTCATGTAAAAGGCAAAAACAAAACTGGATACTTTTATTTGAAATATATCTAGTAAAGCTGTGTCTGGCAAGCTAGCATTTAGTCAGGAGGTAAGATGGGGCTGAAACAGGCAGCCTTTACAAGTAGGCTAGGGAGTAATGGTGTTATGATAGTCAGGAAAGGTGAGAAGTAGAACCGCATGATCTTTTTGGCTATAAACGGTGTGAAACAGTCACTACTGGGACAGAAAAAGGAAAGCAGCAGTAAGGACCAGAGTGAAGTGGGAGGAGATGGGAGTTAGTAGAGAGTCTCGATGATGTGCGACTGAATGAGGGTTACAGATACAGTGCAATCCTAAGTTGGTTAATATTACACATACATCAACTCAGTTCAGGATGAGTGGTTCTGACACAAAAGTTCTGCTGCTGGTAGAAGTCACTGGGTTGCTGGAATTCAGCTGTGGAGCTTGTAGCTTTAGTTTACTTTGGGGAAACAACAGCTATAGAACATCAACTCAGTTCATGAAGAGTAGTTCTGACATGGGAGTACTGCTGCTGGTAGAAACCACTGGGTTGCTGGAATTCAGACATGGAGCTTGTAGGTTTAGTTGGATTTCAATATCTGGAGCACCTCTGGAAAAAAACTGTAGTTGCTCTCAAGGTGGTTGAGGAATACCCATGAAAGGTGGAAGAGTTTCCAACACCCTGAAATACCCTTTGTGAATAATGGAAAGGACCCATGAATCTTGAACAATTTGCTCCCAGACTGGAAGGGACAGGGAAAGGCACAGAGAGATGGGAAATTTGCTGAGAAAATGTTGGTAGTCACAGACTACCTGGCTTGTCTGGAAATGGCTGTTTTTGAGCAAGAGCAGGCTGAGAGGGTTGGAAGCAGTAGGTTTGGTAACACCCCTCTTACTTCTCAAAGGAGGAGTGTGAGATTGTTTCCTAACATATGGAGTTTCACCTGGGTAATTCCTTTGGAATTTAGGAACTGAAAACACAAAGATGTGTTTTAGGTCCTGTAATTTCTTGCCTTTCTCCTGCAAGGACTTGACAAGTCTGCTGCTGCAGCCCAAACAAAGCCTTATTATCAAAAGGAACACCCAGTAATTTAGCCATAAAGTCATGTGGAAGTGGTTGAAATCAGGAGAATCTCTCCAAAACAGAGCCAGATGCAGCCACTTTAGCAGATGCTTCAGCTGCATCAGAGTTGCATTTAATGGAATTGTTTGCCACCTGAGAGGAAGCCCCCAGAAGTGATGAAAACTTTTTTCCCCAATATTCCCATGGTCTTACTCTCTTTATCTGAGGGGAGAAGAAAAATGGATGGCAATAGTCTAGAAGGTTTATCAGCAGCCACATAAACAGTCACTGGATCTGCTGTTGGACATTTGTAAAGAAATGTACAGTCCTCTGGAATTTTATAGAACCTATCTGGCCATTTAGGAGCAGGGGGCTGAGAGTCTACATTCTCTGATGCAGAAGAAACGGCATCAAGAAAAGCTGGTAAAACCAGAGGCACAGCAGAAGGAGAGAGAGAATCCATTTGAATCAAGTCATAGTACCATTTCTGCACCTCAGAAACCTGGGAGTACTCCCACTTAAAATACTCCCTCATCTTAGCAATAGTCTCCCTAATGGTGATATCTTCACCAGGAGACTCTGTGCTATTGGACTCTTCCACAGACGAGGCATACTCCAAGAGGGAGGCAATCTGAGCAGAACAGTCCAAGGATTCATCCTCTGAGGAATCCTCCTCTTCAGAAGGATCCTGCACTCTGATCCTTTTCTGTGGTGAAGAAGTTAGAGGCCTAGGAATGAAAACTCCTGAGGGAGGTTTAAGGGCCATAAAGGCATTGAACAGGCCTTGTGTGAAAGCTTGCCAATCAGCAGGTAGATCCTGAGGAGCAGAAACATGTTTGGTTTTCTGCTTCTTTTTCAGAGAAACATCAGCCCTGTGAAGGTGGAGGGACCAGACATAGGCCTACATTCAATGATGTTCATCGGTAGGTCCTCCCTTACTAAAATTTGCGGAATACCTCGAGGACCTTCTGAAATGATGAGCCTCAGTTCCCCCTGTTTGTCCAATGCAGATGTCTGCAAAGCCTCTGAGGATGTACCGATGGCAGGATCCCTTGTGGCCTCAGAAGTGGTACCCACCTAAGAATCCGAGCCAAAATCTGGAAGGGTCTCTGGGCCTTCATAGGCCTCGATTGAGAGTTCTAGAAGAGGAGGCACAGCTGAAGATCCAGGCCTAACTTTCTTAGCCTACTTCACAGCAGGCTCCGCAGAAGACCCCGACACACCTTCCATAATGTTGCTCACTAATCTTTTCAGTCTCTGATTCTCAACATAAATATTAAGAGAGGAAAGACAGCTACTTAGGGTCTTAGGGATGAAAGCTTTACAGATATGGCAAGACTTATGGTTATGGTTGAGCCCCAAGCAGAAGAGACACTGATCATGACCATCTTTATGTGGAATTTGCCTTCCACACTGGCATTTGCCCTTTTTGGATGACATATAACCTTACAGCAAATAAGCAGTGGCAAAATATAAAAGAAAACTCCAACAGGGCACTCATCTGAAACTCTTCTATCCAGCAAACAACTTGGGAGTAACAGACCAATGATCATATATGGTGTTCGGACTGACGGCAGCGAAGTTCTGAGGCTGGTATGTGCAGATGTCACTTTTATGGCCGACGCCGGCTGCTGGCCTATGTGTCCCACGTACCTTGCAGTGGTTAAACTATTTTATATACTGGCTGAATGTTGGGACTGCCTTTGCAATGAATCCCTCATGTTAACAATACTGCAACATAAAAATAGAAGGACATCAACCATAACAAAGAAGGCTGTGCCCCACCTCAACTATCTACAAAAGGGGATGTTGGGTGGGTGTGGCTAATGCAATGAAGAAATTCAGGCATTGACTTCTGTGGGAAAGTAGGACTTTTACAACTGTACTATGCTCTTCATTCTCACTGTTGCAGTAGCCTATGGGTAGATTTCCAAAGTTAACCCTACCTGGCAGACGGAAGTATAAGAGTCCAGGAAGCCCTGGAAAATTGTCCTAGCAAAGCCTGTCCTGGACCTAGGGAAGGAATCCAGTTTGTAGTACTCAGTGAAGGCATGAGAAAGGCCCTGGTAGAATGTGCCTTAACTTTGCCTGGAATAGCTATACCATGCTGGGAGTAGCAAAATAATATAACAGAGAACAACCATCTGGATATAGTCTATTTAGACATGGGTTGGCCTTTCTTAGTCCCAGCAAATAACTGTTTAGCCTTCCTGTAGGACTTGGTTTTGTCAAGGTAGTACCTGCATTGCCTGTGCACATCCAGTGTATGTAAAATCTGTTATCCCTTGTTTGTTGTCTCTGGGAAGAAAACTGGGAGACTGATGGCTTGATTCAAGATAAGCTCAGAAAAACATTAGGCATGAATGAAGGATTAATGCAAAATGCCTTTGGAAAACCAAATAGGGTTCACCCACCATGAAAGCTTGCAAATGTCAGAGCAAGACTTAAAACAGTTTTCCAAATAATGAACTGCAAGTCACACCGAGAGGCTGGTACAAGGGAGTTAAGGTAATTTTTTCTTGAACAAAACTGAGATCCCAAGGAGGAGGAGGAATTTGTGAGTGGTTTCATGTGCAACACTCCATTTAGAAACTGTTTGATCACAGACAAAGAAGAAAGAGGGGGATCCACAGGCAGACAGGGTGAGATGGCTGAAAGATGCACCTTAATCGAAATCATGAAGCCATCTTTAAGTATCTCACTGAAATATTTGTGAAACACGAATGCTACTTCTCTTTCAGGACCCCTGTGATTGGCAAGGCACCAACTAGAAAATCTCTTCAATTTCCAGAAATAAGACTTTCTAAGTAGTAGGTTTTCCTGTCTTCCTTAGTACCTGCTGCATATTCTTATGAAAAAGGTGCCTAAAAGGTATTAAAATTTAATCATCCAGGCCATCAGTTGTTGTTGATTGATGTCAAGGAGTATCAAACTCTCCCTGTGCTGTCTAAGTAGATTCAGTCTGTGAGGAAGCTGTGGTAATTGCCATTGGCCAATTCCATAATAAAAGGCAATTTTGCCTGGGAGCTACTACAACTATTTTTGGCAATTTTCTCAGAATCTTTAGAAATATCTTGAAAATCACTGGAAAGTATGGAAAAGCATACAGGAACATTCTCAACCAAGAGAATGACAGAGCATTTGTTCTCCTGCTTGATTGCAAGGATATATCAAACAGAATTTTTCAAGTTGTCCGTTTTCTGAGGAGGTAAAAAAAATCTATTTGAGATGTCCCCCACATGTGGATCAAGTCGTGGAAAAAGCATGTGATGTGTCTTCACTTGTGAGGGTCTGTGCAGGACCAGCTTAACCTGTCTGCCACAGTACTTTGCTCTGATAGAGAGTCAAGAGAATGGTGAACAACCAACTCCCAACCCATTACTGCCAACAGGCAAAAAACATATGACCTTGTACCCCCTTGTTTGTTGATATACCACATCACTGTGATGTTGTCTGTAACCATGTGTAAAGGGCCTGGAGCCCATAGACGGTGTAGAGATTTCTAAATATCACTGCTAGCAATTCCGTTATGTTCATGTGCTTTGGTCACTATGAAGAGTTCCAAAGACCTTGCACTTTTACTCCAGTGGAAACTGCACCCCATACATAATCTGAAGAGTTCATAGGTTTATAGGTAAGTACTAGGCTATCTGCCCAAGGGCATTTATAAGCCTAGCCAGAGTGTGTTGGCTTTTGCCACCCCCTTAGATTAGTTCCCTGAGCATTTGACCAGCAGAGCCATTACTTCCCTGTGCCTCTGTCCAGCAGAGCCACTTCAGTGATCCCCGGGGTAAATTTTCTGTTTCCCATCCACCAGTCAAGGTTTCTCTTGAAGAGGAGTGCTAGTGAGGGGCTCTGCCTGATGTATATTGGAATCTTGTTCCAAAGCTTGGGGAGTCTCTGGGTCAGGAATCTATCCCTCCAGCACTCCAGTAGAGAGGCTGAGTTTGAACAGTGTGTTTAGGTGAGGGGTTAGTTCATTTTAGAGCTCTTGTAAGACACAGCCTGGGACATCGTCCGGTCCCATTGAGGCTGTGTTTTTGGCTTTGGATAGGGCTGTTTTAAGCTGTGTGTCGGTGATTGCCAGGGCCTTACATTCTTCTGGTATGGTTATGGGCCCTTTAGGGGGTGAGAGGGGTGTGAAGTTTGCACTGAACCTGTCTGCCAAAATGTTGGCAATATCAGTCGGTTCAGTGCATTTTGTGCCATTCTGCACCAACTCAGAGCAGATCTGAGAGTTTCCACTTAGGTTCTTGACATAGCTAAAGAACGCTTTGTGGTGATCTTTGGAGTCATTGGCAATTTTTCTTTTGAAGCTAGCCTTGGATGATTTAATGAGGGATCGTAGTTTCTTGCTGATACTGATCAGGGATGTCTTTCCTTCTAGGGATTTTGCTCTTATCTGTACTAGTTTCCTCCTTCTATTGTAGAGCCTGTTTATGGCAGGGGTCCACCAGCCTGATTTCCTTTCCTTGGAGAAGTGAGTCTTGGATTTACTTGGGATAGCACGATCCATGCATTCCTGCAGATGATCATAGAGTGCCTTTGTATAGGTTTCAGCAGCTTGGACAGAATTGTCCATTGTTGTGGGGGCTGTGATCCTTTCCACCTCGGTCTTAAGCAATGTGAAGTTTGCTTTTGAAAAGTTTTTCAAGGTGGTTTCCTTGATTGGGGTTGGGGGTGGAATGTGACTATCCAGAGTGATTAGTCTATGGTCTGATCTAACCAGCGAGGGGTTGACGCCAGGTGTGAAACACAGGTCGCCCATGTTGGTGATGACCAGGTCCAATATGTTGTTCCCTCTGGTGGGGGTGCTGACCAGTTGATCCAGGGCATTGGAGTTTATAAATTCTAGGAAGCGTTGGGCAAGGGAGTTAGTACTTGAGTAGTTCTCCCAGTTAATGTTTGGGTAGTTGAAATCACCCAGTATTAGGGTGTTTGGTAGGACTTTCATATTTCCCAGTGTCTCCAGAAATGCGGAATGGGGTCCTGGGCCATGGTGGGTGATCTGTAGCAAGCTACAATTTGGATTGCAGTTTTGACCGTTGTTAGTTGCACTTGGATGATCTCTGATGCATTGTGCTGTGCCACTAACCTGGAGGTGTGAGTATCCTTGATGAATATGAATACACCCCCGCCTTTTGTGTTTCGGTCTGGATTCTGTGGCCGAAAGGTATGGTATGAGTTATAACCTGGTAGTGCTGGGGTGCTCTCTGGAGCCTTAAACCAGGTTTCTGTTACTGCACAGATATTGATGTTCTCCATACTGAGGAGTGCCTCAAGTGCGTGCATTTTGAGGTTTAGACTTATGGCTCTGAGAAGCATTACCCTCAGTTTTTGGTTACTTGTGCTATTTACTGTGGCGGGTTTGTCTTTTGAGCCTTGCCTAAAAAAAGGCACTATGTGAACTTGGGTTGGAAGTGAGCAAGGGAATCCTGGACTGAGAAGAATGTGATCCCTCCAACACTGTAATTCTCACCTTACAAACCCCAGCACAAGAATCTGAAAGTCCAAGGGATGAAGAGGTGCTGTGTTCAAGAATGTTTTAGATACCACTGTATTTTTCTCTCTAATCTGGCAAGTGGTATATGTATCATGGATGTCATGAGGCCTTGAATCCTGAGAAATTCTCTTGCAGGAGCCTGCAGCATTTCAAAAAAACTTGGAAAGATCTGCTGGTAAGTTAATCCTTTTTTTTTTTTTTTTTTTTTTTTTGGAAAGGAAGCCTTTTGCTTGAGTTTATGTATCAGACACCCCAAAAAGAAAATTTTGTGAGAGGGTGTGAGACAAGATTTTTGTAGGCCCAAGTGAAATCCCAGAGATGACAGTTGGTTGGGCATCTTTGTTAAGGACTCCAGACATCTGGGAGAAATGACTCTGCAGAAATAAGCAAGGCATATAAATAAGGAAAAATCTGGATAACCTGAAATCTGCAGTGAGCCACCACTGGGACTAGGTACTTACTGAACACTCGAGTTACAGTGGAAAGCCCAAAGGATAATGCAGAGTACTGAAAATGTGATCCAGATACAGAAAATCTTAGAAATTTCCAGAAACTGTGAGCAACTGGTAAGTGATGGTAAGCATCTTTGAGATCTGGTGTTACCGTAAGACAATGGTACTGACTGTAAGATCAACATCTTGAATTTTGAAACTTTCATATAAAGGTTGAGAAAAGACAGATCTAACACTAGTCTCCAAGTGTGCTCCTTATTTGGTACCAAAAATATCCTGTAATAAAAGCCTTTGTCCATGTGATTTGCAGGTACTGGTTATATGACCACTGCTTCTAACATATGTTGAAGTACTGGTGGAAACAGGTCTGTCAAGTTTAGTGGATGTGAGGGAATTCCCCTTAAAGACAGAGGAGAATACACCCACTGCCAAGTGAATTCTTCTGGAATCACCTTCAACACCCATCTGTCTGAAACCAACTGGACCTAGGCCAAGGGGTGGAGGGTCAGTCAGTGTGAGAGAGGTAGGGAAAATGGGGCATGAGATGTGGATAGTGTTTACCTTCAGGTGGACAACGACTGAACTCTCCAGCTTCAATTGGCCGAGGTTCAATCCACCAAAGCTCGGAGTTCCTCCATAGGAAATAACAGTGGGTGAGTTGTTCCTACAGTTATAATATTTTTGGGGGAATTTCTCCCTTCTTCGTGTGGTGCAATTAAGGAGATGGTATATATAAGTCTGGGGCATGTGAGGGTGCAGGGGGGGGGGGTTGCCCTGCCAAAAAAACAAAAAAAAACAAACACAAAGTATATATATATATATTTTGGCAGTTTAACAGTTTTTTGGCAGTTTTTTTCAGTGAATGCAGTTCACAGATTCCAGTTCCCAGTGCATTGCTTCATCCACACACAGTGGGAGCATGGGTAATGTGATCAGATTTCTGGCAAATTCATTCATTAACTAGAGCTTGACTCTTTTTGAGAAAGTTACTTATTATTTGGTTTGGAAGAGTTATACTCCTGCCATTTTATTTTGGGGGCCTACTAGTTATTAGGTTGGGAATTCTGTTTGTTCTGCCCTCTAAATAACTGAGAAGCAGCCTTGTTAAGGTAGGACCTAGTTACCAGAAAAATCTAATAAACTCCATACGTTAATTTACCTCTGTCATCCCACTGTTTTAGCATCTGTGTAGCCGCAGGTCCAAATATCAGGTCTGGGCCAAGTGAAAAATTAAGAATTTCAGACATCACATCATCAGAAAAAGACCCTGATTTTGCAGGCAAGTGAATATTAGTAAAAAGAATGAGAATAACGCACTTTATAGGCATTCTACTATATGCAAAAATATGGATATAAAATTCTGGGTATTGGAGGTAGTAAAACAAAAAGAAAGGAGAGGAGACTGGGAAACCCTGTTGGAATATAGGGAGATGATTTGGCAGATAAGACTTGATGCTTGTGTACATCCCGGGATGAATGACCATATTTCAATTAAACCTGCTTTAAAAATGATAGCATCCCAGTATGGTAGGAAATAGTATGGTATGCTATTTCATTTTTGGTCAATTATTTATAGTTGTGGCCTGGTATATATATTATATATTATATATATATATATACATATATATATATTATTATATATATATACATATATATATATTTATGTGTTTTATAGATAATGTTTATAATTTAATATAATTGGTACAATTGCTGTAAATATATTAATTAAAATGTATATAATCATATGAATCTACCATACACTGAATCAATATAATTAGTAAATATGAATGTATATTTATTTATTTATTTGAGTAGATACATTTTTTATGCATATGCATCTTTTAGTTCATGCATCTTCACAACCATTTGTTGTTACAATATCTTTGGATGTAATGTTTGTTATATGTATATCTCTGGTATTATATTACGACAGCAAGGTGGTTCTTACCTTTATGCCAGTTGATTCATATAATTTGGATATGCTTCAATATTGTAGGTTTAGACATGTTTATACGTACCTATATGTTAGATTATGTGGCATAATTCATGTAGGCAGTCTATTTATTTATATATTCAGTTCTACTATTATTTTTATACCTCATGCCCACATTCACTTAAAGTATTGAGTAGCATAGCATTTTAAATAAGAGTTTTTAAATATGAGCGTTTATAGCAGTTTTTATATGGTTGTATTAACCATTAATTTATTAATAAATATTTATTCATTTTTGTAAGCAATTCTGACTATTATGTATTCTAGTTATGAGTTGTATTTTATTAATTATGTATTAGTAATGTTCAGATCCATTGTAGAGTAAGAGATATATATTTTACATAGACATTGCAACCTGTGGATGCTACGTTAGGAGAAATACGGTGATTATGTTAATAGCAGATTAAGAATTGATTGCATTCATTAGGTAGACTAATTAAACAATTAACTAATAACCAATGGTGTATATAAACTGAAGGCAAGGTTAGTAGTTTAGATTCTGAAGAAGTCTCACGTTACGAGACGAAAGCGCGCTCAATCTTGTTGTACAGTGTTCGTTTCTGTGTTGGAGTGGAAATAAACTGCTTGCTGCTTGGAACTCTTTTGGCCCGTTCGTTTGTTCAAAAATTAGGAGGACAGCCTTTATTGCAACCTACAGCGTGTTAATTTTGGACAGTTTGTTGTTGGCAAGTGAATATTCTCAACAATATAGAAAAAGCAGAGGCTACAGGCACAGTGACAATCATTCACACTTCTCAGAACATGTTTAGAAAGTAAGTTAGAAACATACAACCTGCCTTTTGGAGACAAAAAAGCAGCAGATTCTTCCAAACTATAAGCACATTTTAATACAAACTTCCCCTTATAGCCTTGATAATTCAAGATCCTAAACACTAACACAGTAAAAGCAAACAGTTGTTTACCTTGTTTCTAGCCACTTGCTCTGCTTATCAAAGAGTACTCATTTAGAAAAAGCTGAATGTTTTTATTAGCTGTTGATGCTAGGGTTATTCCAAGAAGGTCAGCTAACAGATGAGAATAAAGACATTTACAGTCTGGAGAGACCCTATAATGCTTATCAGCTTTTCTCTGAACTGCATCCAATGAGCCAGGGGCCTTGAAAGCAGATTTAAAAGTGTCTTCAAGAGCTAGGAAATGGGAGGAACAGATGCAGAATTAGGAAACTCGTCCTCTAGCAGACAAAAAATTCTGCTCAATTCTGGGGAAACCCCTGTTTGCTCCCAAGCAAAAAAAAAAAAACAAAACAAAAAAAAAAAACACAAGAGTCTAGCAACAGCCTTGGCAAAGCTGAAAAAAACTTGTCTAAGATTAACTTCAGGTTCACTATCTGAAATTTCACAGTTCTGGGTGATGGATTATGGAGGAGAATCACCCCATCTCTGTCAGAATCTTCATCCTCTGAAAACACATACTGTTCTCTGGCAATACCTGCACTACCAATCTTTCCCTCCATGTGGGTCCTAGGTGACCTATCCCCAAACATATCCATGTCTAGTACACATAAGCTCTGGCTCCTTCAACTCTCAGTCATAGTATGACTGGATATAGCCTCAGAATGGAAATCCCACTCTTCTTTATCAGATCAGCTCCACTTCCTTTTTCGTGGAAATATACAAGCCTACTAAAGAATTAACACTCTTCAAGCAATTTTCAAAAGGTACATAGTAGCTGAAGCTATTAAAATTACTGGCCTGAGCAAGCTACTACGATCATGTAAGACATTTTTAAAGAACACGTGTGACACTTTATGACATAGTATGGATCCTGTGTATTGCTTTTTGTTACACCCTGAACCAGAACTGTCCCTGGATTCTACCTGTGCTTCCAGGCATTTAGGAATTAGTCCCAATGTCTTATGATATGCTCATTGGAATAGTTATTTTAAATGCTTGTTCTCCTTCTTCTTCTTTTGCTATGCTGTTTACGTAAATAAGTTTTTATGTTCTATACCACTTTGATTACATTAGCTTATTACTATTCAATTGTTATGGAATAATTATAGTTATGCACTTGGCATCTGTGTTATCCGTAGTCACCATTCATCGTGTTAGGGTCTTGGATCCGGTATCAGATCCGAGCTGGCATACTCAGAACACAGCATAGCTCAAGCTCCTCCCCTCTCATAATGCTCTGCTGCCCTACATTCCCTCAGATCGAGTTTATATAAGGAAGGAAGATAGATAAATCATAGAAACCAAACAGAACCTCCAAATCCAACCAATCTTCCAGGCAGGGGGCTGGAGGGTGGGATCGTGATGAATAGTGACTATAGATAACACAGATGCCAAGTTATGGTAAATACATAACTATAAATCTGATGTCATCTAGTCACCATTCCTCATGTTAGGATCGGAGTCCCCAGCTACCTAAATCCTGGGAAGTCTCATGGAAGGACATGCCGAAGAACTGTGGAGACAAATGAAGCCCTTCCTCTGGAAATCATATCCAACTTATAGTGGGAAACAAACGTGGGGAGAAGACCAGGTTGCTGCTGCACAAATGTCATCTAAAGACTGATGATCTACAAAGGCAATGGAAGTAGAAACTGCCCTGGTCGAATGAGCCCTCACTGGTGTAGCTAAGGAAATACCTTCTGAAGAATATATAAAGGAAATACATTACGAAATCCAATGGGAAATCGTGACTTTCGAAATACCCCTGCCTTTTCTATTAACAGAGAAGGCCACAAATAGTTGATCTGAATACCTAAATTCTCGCGTTCAATGTAAATAAAAGCAAAGCTGACGATGAACATCCAATGTGTGCAGAATATATTCCCCTTTATTGGAATAGTTAGGGAAAAATATTGGTAAGTGAATACATTGGCTACATACCTCTCAGTCTCTTAGAGCAAAAAATCTGGACAAAGCCCAAAATGATGGGGGGGGGGGGGGGGGGGCAAATAGGGACAGATTTTAAATACTGCTCTTACAAACTTAGAAAGTTGATATAATAATAGGTTTTGCATTAGCATGAATTTTCTGAAGGATGTGGAGTCTTAAACTCAAATGTTTGTCATTATTTAATGACTTCAATCATCAGCTATTTGCCTGAAAGGTACAGATTTTAGGAGGAACACAGTAAAAATATGAGTCAAAAATCTGCACATTCTGCAAAAATCTGTACAGTTGAGAGGTATGATTGGCTAATATTCGCTGGTAAGGCCACTTTAGGCATGAAGGATGGATCAGGTTTTAGAAACACTCTGTCCGTGTGGAAAAAACAGGGTGGTTTGACAGTAAGAGCTTGAAACTCTGAGACTCTCTGTGCCGAAGTAAATGCCACTAAAAAGCCAGTCTTCCAGGAGAGAAATTTAATATCGCACGAAGCCGCTGATTCAAAGAGAGGTTTTGTTAAAGCCTGTAGTACCAAAGTCAAATCCCATGGAGGAGAAGAATGTTTAACAGGCGGCCTTAATAGAAAAATCCCTTTTAAAAAGGCCTTACAGAGGCATGCAGAAAAGGTCCAATCACCCCCAAGGTGAAAATTCGAAATTGCTGCCAATTGTATCTTGATAGTGGAAAAACAAGCTCCTTCTTTAAAGAGAGAGGTCAAGAAGAGAAGTATTTTGAGAATAGGGGCAGAGAAGGGGTCTAAATTCATATTCTTTGCCCAAACTGAAAACCTCTTCCATGTACTGGAATAAACTTTTCTGGTAGAAGACCTCTGGGAAGCAAGAATAATCTCCTTCACGGGTGAAGCAAGCCTGGACTTAGCCAAAATCAATGGAAGTGGACATACCATGCTGTCAGATGTAGGGTATGAAGATTCGGGAGTGGTAGGAGAGAACGATGAGATAGCAGATCCGGAAGTGGATCGAGCACCCAGGGTGGATGCCTCATATGAGACTGTAGAAGGGGGAACCACACATGCCAAGGCCAAAAAGGGGCAATGAGGATCAGTTGACTTTTGAGGCATATGGCTTTCTGAAGTACTCTGGGAATTAGGGGTAACGGAGGAAATGCATACAGGAGACCCAGAGGCCAATCATGGGAGAACGCGTCCATGGGGGTTCCCCCTCTGGGGGGATCAATGCAAATAAGTTGTTGCATTTGTGGTTGAGAGGAGATGCAAACAGGTCATAGCTCAGATAACCCCACCGACAGAAGATCTGTTAAGCCACCACTGGGTTTAGGGACCACTAGTGAGGGGTCAAAATAGCCCTGTTCAATTTGTCCATCAACATGCTGGACGCTCCGGGAATGTGTGTTGCAATGAGAAAGCGCCCCGTGGCCATTGCCCACTCCCAGACCCTCATGGCCTCGTGACATAGCAGATAAGAATGTGTGCCCCCTTGCTTGTTTATATACCTTGTTGTCTGATAGAACAGCAATCGTCCCGTGAGGAAGGCAGTCTTGAAAGGTTTGCAACGATAAAAGGACTGCTCTCATCTCCAGAACGCTGATGTGCAGTTTGGTCTCTGAGGGCGACCAAGTCCCTTGGACCATCTGTCCCTAGAAATGCCCTCCCCACCCCAGGAGGGAAGCATCCAAGGAGACTGTTGCCACAGTAGGAGGAGGAATGAAAGGCCTGCCTGCTAGGAGATCCGGAGATCGGATCCACCATGAAAGATGCTTGTGACACACCAGGGTGAGCAGAATGGGAAAAGACAGGGGAGGCCGCCACACTGACCACTAAACTACAAGGGTCCACTGAAGGACCGTCATGTGGTACCAAGCCATCGGAACCAAATAAATGGCTGCCGCCATCGATCCTTCAGCCCTGAGAATGAGTGAGATTGGAGAACAGGTTAGCTCCAGCAAGGTCTGAACTTGGTTGCAAATAAGCGACACCCTTGGTGGAGGTAAGGCTGCAATTGGAGAGGTGGTGTCCAACAAAGTGCCTATGAATTCCAATTTTTGTGTTGGAGTCAGGGAGGATTTTAGAGTGTTCACTGTGATCTGCAGGCGATGGAACAGGGAGAGAACGTAGTGAATATTGTCCAGTAGTTGATGACTTGTGGGGGCCGTCAGGAGCCAATCGTCCAGAGAGAGAAAAACTTGGATTCCCTGCAGCTGGAGGTGAGCTGCTACCACCGTCAGACATTTGGTGAACACCCGTGGGGCTGAGGTGATACCAAAGGGTAGGGCCCAGAACTGGAAATGATTGACTCCCAAGCGAAAGCGGAGAAACCTCCTGGACCATCGATCCATCTTTACATGGTAGTACGCGTCCTGGAGGTCCACTGAGCACATCCAGTCATTGCTGTGCAATAGAGGCACAATCGACTGCATAGTGACCATCCGAAACTTCAACTTCCGCATGAATTGGTTCATGCGACTGAGGTCCAAAATAGGAAGTAGGTCCCCTGCTTTCTTTGGAACCAAAAAGAAGCGGGAATAAGTTCATGATCCTCTCTGTCCTGCGGGGACCTGTTGGATGGCTCGTTTTTAAAGAAGGCTTGCAACCTCCTTTCGGGCTGCCTCTTCTTGTTGATTGGGTGGCACATCTGGAAGAGGACTGCATTTTGGGGGAATTTCCAAAAAGAGAATGCAATAACCCCCCGGAATATAACTGCTAGCACCCATTGATCATTTATAATACTTGCCCAGGCTAAAGGGTGCAGTGATAATCGACCCCCGACTGCCTCTAGGGAAGAACAGTCTGGCAACGCCTCAGGGATGTTGTACAGGTGTCTCAGAGAAGGGCTCCCTGGAACCTTGGTTTTGCAGGCCTCCTCTGCCCCTGGGGTGACGTCTATCATTGAAACTTCTTTCCCATTCCCTGGAAGAGGAATCCTCCTGAACATCCTGAAATGGAGACGTTGCCTTCCTGAACCACATTTTCTTACTCTCCTTCTGGGTCTTGGCAAAGGACCACTGAGGGGCCAAAAACCTGATCCCAACAGCCGACAAGGTCTTCCCTTCCTGTTCGCTGTGGGTCAAAGTGTCTTTCACAGTGGGACCATCAAAGGGGGCATTAACAAAGGACGTCTTGAAGGCCTCTGCAAACCCGCTCAAGCAGAGCCAGGCATGACCCGTGAGGACACTTTCACAGCATTGGAAATGAGTCTCATGGACGAATTCGCCACTGAATGAAGGGTTGACAGCTTTGGAGAAATAGTCTTGAATTCCTCCTCAGATATGGACCCAGAGAGGGATGAAGACAGTTCTTTTACCAAATCCCTCTGGAGATTGGTGAAATGCACAAGGCAATTTAGTGCTCGCAAACTGAAAGCAGCTGAAGCAAACACCTGCTTTTCAAATCTGTCCATAGCCCTCAACTCATGATTGAGTGGATGGACAGAAGAACTCTGCTCTGCCAATTCCTTTTTGGTGGCAGCAGCCACCACAATAGCATCAACCGGGACAGCTTTGGTCCAAAAAGTTCCACCTGGAGGAGGGCTCAAAAATTTGTCTGCTTTATTGGACACTGGCTCCACAGTATCTGGCTCCTTCCAAGCCCTGCTGGCCACAAGATCAATGAGAGGATCAGCAGGGGGGGAACACCCAGGAGGGAGATGGCCCCATACTGAAGGCCTCCAGGAATATGATTTCCTCCAAGGACGGGGTTTGGGTAGACCACCACCTTTGGACTTGAGGATCTCGAGTATGTCTCCAAAGGAGATGTCCTCTGGCAGAAATCTTGGGGATCCGTCCCTCTCATCAGCATCCATATCCTTGGTAAGAGACTACATAAGAAAGCTGAAATGTCTCCTCTTTCAAGTCCTCTTTCTGGGAACTTCCTCCACCGGGGGCTATCCTCCTGGAGACTAATTTGGACAGGCTGACCTGGAGCAGGATGAGACAAGCCACTCAGAAACTGGGGCTGGGTAGGAGAACCATGCATGGGAGAGGCAGCTCTGATAGCAGAGAAGGATCTTTTGGCAGCCCAGAATCCGGAAGGACTAGAAGAGGTTCCATCCCCCTCTCCCCGCTGATAAAACCCTGGCGGATGAAAGGGTGGACCCCCCAGTCCCATCATTATGCCGGACAGAACTGGAACTGTTAAAGGCCGAGCCGCCCAGGGGAAGAGACCGGTCTGAAAAGCCTGGGCCCGAATCCAATCCCATGGACCTGGCTCGACAGGGCCATCTGGCTGGGTGGCCTGTCCCGGGTGAACAGAAAAAGTCCCAGCTACTGATGCCATCAGGGAAGGGACCAAACTGGGTCCTAAAGCTCCCCTGACCTCCACCTCACTCAACAGTCCCTGAGAATCCAAGCCACTGGTCGGACGAGAAGCGATCGAACGGGGAGTGGGAGATTGGATCCCTGATCTATGGGTTGGGGAAGCCAGAAGCCCCAAATCCATCTGAGCTTTCAGGAAGGCTCGCATCATCCTGTCCATATCCATAAGGAGGACACTCCTGGAAGATCGGGAGGAGATGGAGGACCAACTAGGAGAATTACGTCTGGAGCTCGAGTGTCTTCTCTTGCGCTCCCTGGAACGAGACCTAGATGGAGAAGACAGCTGCTTAGGGGGCAAAGGATCCAAGGGAAGATCCTCCACTACTATAAGCTCCAGCACTACTCTTGGATCCGACCGAATCGGAACCGAGCTCAACAAAGGATCAGAGGAAATATTTCTCAAATCCCTCGGATCTGAAAGGGTTGGATCCGAAGGTACGGTGCCTTCCCTCGGATCCAGGGTCGAGGTCCCTGGATCAGGGGAAGGCATCAAAGTTATCGGATCCGAGAGCTTAGGGTCCGAGCCCTTGGATCCAGGAGGAGACTCCCTGGATGACCTGGGACCTGAAGATCTCAGCTCTGAACCTGCCTTGGCTAGAGCCAGATCTGAGGACCTAGGATCCGACAGCCTGGGAAGCTTGGTTGGGGCCTCCT